>NW_022900938.1:38311105-38377493 GCF_012274545.1 Fukomys damarensis | reverse complement strand
TTTCAAATGGCTAAGCAGCAAAAGAAGCTTGTTCCCAGGGAAAAGTGCAGCTTAAACAGCAGAAGCATTCTGAAAACTGTGTTTGTGTTCTAATTTCCAACTGAACCTATCACCAAGTACACAGACTTCTGGAGGCTTGTGTGCACTCATAGATGCTAAGCACTATATGAGGCCTTAAGGGCTTTTCTGGTAATATTGCCTAACGATATTGTTTCAATCTCTGCAAAGCAGAGACCTACAAACAAAAAGGAATACCATTACACTCCGTGTAAGATGTGGACTTCACTGCTAAACTCACAGAGTTCCAGCACCTTTCTCTGTTTAGTACTTCACATTCAGGAAACTATACGCTTTGGGTTCAAAGTGCTAAGTGGTGAAATAAGCTGTATCCCTGGGAAACTGCAGTTGAACCCAAGAAGCAATCTGAAAAGCGCATTTTTTTCTAGCCTTAAGCTGATCCTATCACCTAGTATACAGAGTTCTGGAGGCTTGTGTTCACTCAGAGCTGCTAAGCAATATCTGAGGACTTAAGGGCTTTTCTCGTAAAAGCGCCTCACAATAGTGTTTCAATCTCTGCAAGAAAAGGACCTACAAACAAAAAGGAGTATGGTTATACTCCATATAAGATGTGGACTTCACTGGAAAACTCACAGATTTGCAGCACCTTTCTGTGTGGAGTATTACATTCAGGAAACTAACCGCTTTGGTTTCAAATGGCTAAGGGGCTAAAGGAGATGGTTCCCAGGGAAAAGTGCAGCTTAAATGGCAGAAGCTATCTGAAAAGTGCGTTTGTGTTCTAACATCAAATTTAACTTATCACCTAGTGTACAGAGTTCAGGAGGCTTGTGAGCACTCAGACCTGCTAAGCACTCTGTTAGGCCTGAAGGGCTTTTCTCATAAAAGTGCCTCACAATAGTGTTTCAACCTCTCCAGGCAAGAACGTACAAACAAAAAGGAATACAGTTATACTCCATAGAAGATGTGGACTTCACTGGTAAACTCACAAAGTTGCAGCATCTTTGTCTGTGGAGTATGTCACATTCAGGAAACTAAAGGCTTTGGTTTCAAAGGGCTAAGTCACAAAAGAAACTGTTTCCCCAGGAAAACTGCTGTTAAACCCACAGAATTGCTCTGCAAAGTGCATTTGTGTTCTAACTTCCAACAGAATGCATCACCAAATACACAGACTTCTGGAGGCTTGTGTGCACTCATAGCTGCTCAGCCCTCTCTGAGGTCTTAAGGGCTTTTGACGTAAAAGCATATAACAACAGTTTTTCAATCTCTGCAAAGCAGAGACCTACAAACAAAAATGAATACTGTTATATGCCACAGAAGATGTTGACTTTACTGATAAACTCACTGAATTGCAGCATCTATCTCTGTGGAGTACTTGACATTCAGGAAACTAACCGCTTTTGTTTCAAAGGGCTAAGCCACAAAAGAAGCTGCATCCTGGGGAAAACTGCAGTTAAAACCACAGAAGCCCCTGAAAAGTGCATTTGTATTCTAAATTCAAACTGAACCTATCACCAAGTACACAGACTTCTGGAGGCTTGTCTGCACTCATAGCTGCTCAGCACTATCTGAGGCCTTAAGGGCTTTTCTGGGAAAAGCGCCTAAAAACAATGTTTCAATCTCTTCAGGTACAGACCTACAAACAAAAAGGAATACAGTTATACTCCATATAAGATGTGAATTTCCCTGGTAAACTCACAGAGTTGCAGCACCTTTCTCTGTGGTGTACTTCCCATTCAGGAAACTAACTGCTTTGGTTTCAAATGGCTAAGCGGTGAAAGCAGCTGGATCCCAGTGAAAACTGCAGTTTAAACCAAAGAAGCACTCTGAGAAGTACGATTGTGTTCTCACTTCGAACTGAACCCATTACCAAATACACAGACACCTGGTGGCTTCGGTGCTCTCTTAGCATCCAAGCACTACCTGAGACCTTAAAGGCTTTTCTGGTTAATAGTGCCTAACAACAGTGTTTGAATCTCTGCCAGGCAGAGACCAAGAAACAAAAAGCAATACTCTTATACTCCATATAAGGTATCGACTTCTCTGGTAAACTCACAATGTTGTAGCACCTTACTCTCTGGAGTACTTCACATTTAGCAAATTAACCGCTTTGGTTTCAAACAGCTAATCTGTGAAAGAAGCTGCTTCCCAGTGAAAAATGCTGTTAAAACCACTGAAGCACTCTGAAAAGTGCATTTGTGTTCTAACTTCCAAATGAAATTATCACCAGGTACACAGACTTCTGGAAGCTTGTGTGCACTCATAGCTGCTCAGCACTATCTGAGGCCTTCAGGGCTTTTCTCGTAAAAGCACCTAACAACAGTGTTTAAATCTGTGACAGGCACAGACCTACAAACAAAAAGGTATATAGTTATACTCCATATAAGATGTGGACTTCACTGGTAAACTCACAGAGTTGCAGCACCTTTCTCTGTGGAGTACTTCACATTCAGGAAACTATCCTCTTTGGTTTCAAAGGGCTAAGCCTTGAAAGTTGCTGCTATCCATTGTAAACTGGGGTTTAAACTGCAGAAGCACTGTGAAATCTGCATTTGCTTTCTAACCTCAAACTGAAACTATCACCGTTTATATAGCTCTGGCAGCTTGTGGTGACTCAGAGAGCTAAACACTCTCTTAGGCCTAAGGGCTTTTCTGCCTACAAGCCTCCCATCACTGTGCTTCAATCTCTGCCAGTCAGAGACCTACTAACACGAAGGAGTACAGTTGTACTTCATGTGAGAAGTGGACTTCACTCAGAAACTGACACAGTTGCAGCCCCTTGCTTGGTGGAGTACTTCATATTCAGCAAATTCACAGCTTAGGCTTCAAAGTGCTAAGCGGCAAAAATAGCTGCTTCCCAAGGAAAACTGTGGTTGAATCCACAGAAGCACTGTGAAATCTGCATTTGCTTTCTAACCTGAAACTGAAACTATCACCAAGTGTATATAGCTCTTGCGGCTTCTGGGGACTCAGAGCAGCTAAGCACTCTCTTAGGCCAAAGGGCTTTTCTGGCTACAAGGCTTTCACCACAGTGCTTCAATCTTTGATAAGCAGAGACTTACAAACAAGAAGGCATACAGATGCAGTCCATATGAGAAATGGACTTCACTGGGAAACTGACACAGTTGCAGCCCCTTGCTCTGTAGAGTACTTTACATTCAGCAAACTCACTGCTTAGGCTTCAAAGTGCTTAGTGGCAAAAGTAGCTGCTTCCCGGTGAAAACTGCAGTTCAAACCACAGAAGCACTGTGAAATCTGCATTTGGTTTTTAAGCTGAATCTGAAACTATCACCAAGTTTATATAGCTCTGGCAGCTTGTGGGGACTCAGAGCACCTAAGCACTCTCTTAGGCCTAAGGGCTTTTCTGCCTACAAGCCTCTCACCACACTGCTTCCCTCTCTGCGAGGAACAGACGTACCAACAAGAAGGAGTACAGTTGCAGTCCATATGAGAAGTGGACTTCACTGTTAAACTGACACAGTTGCAGCCCCTTGCTCTGTGGAGTACTTTACATTCAGCAAAATCACCGCATAGGCTTCAAACTGCTAAGCGGCAAAAATAGCTGCTTCCTCAGGAAAACTGTGGTTTAAACAGCAAAAGCACTGTGACATCTGCATTTGCTTTCTAACCTCAAACTGACACTATCACCAAGTGTATATACCTCAGGCTGCTTGTGGGTACTCAGAGCAGCTAAACACTCTCTTAGGCCTAAGGGCTTCTCTGGCTACAAGGCTCTCACCACAATGCTTCAATCTCTGCGAGGCAGAGACCTACCTACAAGAATGAGTACAATTCCCACCTCTGTGTTGTAGTCCCATTCTGGGTCTTGATCAGGGACTGCAGCAGCACCTGCCGGGTGGTGATTGTTGGTTAAATGTTCTTGGTCTGCATGTGCACAAGCCTGATCCAGCACTCTTCTATTTTCTTTGGGAGTTAAGGCATTGGTTACAACTACAAAGAGATCATGGTAAGTTAGTTGATAAGACTGAGTCAAAAGTTGAAATTGTTTTATAAAGGTAGTTGGATCAGCTGTAAAAGAAACAAGCTTGGCCTGAATGAGAGCTAGTTCAGACATAGGAAAAGGAGTATGAACGTGGACAATTTCTTCGGCTCCAGCTATCTCTTGCAAGGGTGCCATCATGTGGCCCTTGTGTGACCTGGAGCGAGTGAGGGGTGGAGTAGGTGCACGGGGTGGTCAGTGACTCAGAAGAAATGGGAGGGGTAGGAGATTCCAGAGGAGGGGAGGAGTCAGATGGTGTAGGAGGAGGGGTGAGTGGGTTTTTGGCCGTCCGGTATGGGGAAGGGTCATCTGCCTGGTCTGGTTGAGTGGGGGAGTCAGGAGAAGAGGGATTGGTGGTGGAAAAACCTTGGGTCAGCAGAAGTATTGGAGCAGTTCTGGCAGTGGAACAGAGAGAGGGCTGATTAGCAAGATAGGAAAAGCCTTGGACATATGGGATCTCCGACCATTTTCCTTGTCACTCACATAAGTTGTAAAGGTCTCTAATTAGACCCAATTCAAATGAGCCATTATGTGGCCAGACGTTTTGATTTTCTAATTGATATTGGGGCCAAATTTGAGTGGAAAAGTGAATTAGTCCCTTAGGTTTTAGATCAAGACCCTTTAAATTCTTGAGTAAGCATCCCAAAGGAGAGTCTGCGGGTATGGAGGAGCCAGAGCCCATGATCACCGTGATAAGGAGGTTATCAGAAGTCTGAGAGTTCTGATAAGAACCACTCTGCTCTAGACCTGGTCTAGAGGATGGAAACTCGGTTTCTTGTGAAGGTGTCCCTCACACAAGATAGGAGTTTAAGTGAAGCTAAGTCCTGGACTTAGCTCAAATGCAGCAAACCTGGTTTGCGAGAGAGTGAGGACAGAGCCTGGTGCCCGGCCGTGTCCCAAATGTGATCCCAGTGAGTGGTCTGAGGGCTGGGGTCCCCATTACCCTGAAGACTTTTCAGAAAGGGGAACTTACCCAAAAAAGTGTGGGTCAGAAGATCAGAAGGTCGGTGGTGGCTGCGAAGATGGTGATGAGGAGAATGGTCTAGGAGGTCGGGAAGGGGCTGAGCAAGGGTGCTCTAGAATCTGGGTTTCGGGCCTCAGGTGTTTTAGCCTGTGGGCCTGGCAATCCCAGATCCCACTTCTGACACCAATGAAAGGGAGTTCACGTGCCCTTTCAGGTGCCCCTTCCAAATTAGGCCACTCACGCACCGAGAGGTCCGGCAGGAGATCTTTATTGTAGGGAGGCGAGCAGGAGGCAGGAAGGCAGAGAGAGAGAGAGAGGAGGAAGAAAAGGCAGAGGAAGAGAAGAGAACAAAGAAAGGAAGGTCCTTTTATCAGTTTGGGGGTGGGCTATTGCTTATTTATGAGGAGTGAGTTGCTTTTAAACTATCACAGGCCAGATTGCTTTTATGGGTCCAGTACTGCAGACAAAGATTTCAACTTTCCTGGACCACTGTGGCCTTGCGGGGGTGGGGAACCAGAGATAAGGGCATGAGGTCATTTTAGGAGCCAAGATGTACCAGGAGAATGCAGCCTGTGAGGCGGCATCACAGCATACTTTAACCTGATCAATTCCCTAACAGAGAACTACAAACAAGAAGGAGTACAGTTGCACTCCATATGTGAAGGGGACTTCACTGGTAAAATGACAGAGTTGCAGCCCCTTGCTCTGTGGAATACTTCACATTCAGGAAACTCACCGCTTTGGTTTCAAAGGGCTAAGTGGTGAAAAAAGCTGCTTTCCGGGTAAAAGTGCAGTTTAACCCGCAGTAGCACTCTGAAAAATGCATTTGATTTCTAAACACAAACTGAACCTATCACCAAGTTTACAGAATTCAGGAGGCTTGTGGGGACTCAGAGCTTCTAAGCACTCTCTTTGGCCTAAGGGCTTTTCTGGCTACAAGCTTCTCACAACACTGCTTCAATCTCAGGCTGGCAGAGACCTAGAAACAAGAAGGAGTACAGTTGCACTCCATATGTGAAGTGGACTTTACTGGTAAAGTGACGTTGTTGCAGCCCCTTGCTCTGTGGAGTACTTCAAATTCAGGAAATGCTTTGGTTTCAAAGTGCTAAGTGGCGAAAGAAGCTGCTTCCCAGGGAAAAGTTCGGTTTAAAAGGCAGTTGCTATCTGAAAAATGCATTTGATTTCTAACCACAAACTGAACCTATCACCAAATTTACAGAGTTCAGGAGGCTTGTAGGGACTCAGAGCTGCTAAGCACTTGCTTAGCCCTAAGGGCTTTTCTGATTACAAGCCTCTCGCAACAGTGCTTCAATCTGTGCCAGGCAGAGACCTACAAACAAGAAGGAGTACACTTACACTCCATATGATAAGTGGAATTCACTGGTAAACTGACAGATTTGCAGGGCCTTGCTCTGTGGAATATTTCACATTCAGTAAAAAAACTGCTTTGGTTATAAAGGGCTAAGTGGTGAAAGAAGCTTCTTCTCCAGGAAAACTGCAGCTTAAACCACAGAAGCACTCTCAAAAATGCGTTTGCTTTCTAACTTCAAACTGAACCTGTCACAATGTTTACAAAATTCTGGCAGCTTGTGTGGACTGAGAGCTGCTAAGAACTCTCTTAGACCTAAGGGTGTTTCTGGCTACAAGTGCCTCAAGACAGTTTTTCAATCTCTGCCAGGCAGAGACCTACAAACAAGAAGGAGTAGAGTTCCACTCCATATGAGAAGTGGATTTCACTGGTAAATGGACAGATTTGCTTCCCCTTGCTCTGTGGAGTACTTCACATTCAGTAAACTAGCCACTTTGGTTTTAAAGGGCTAAGTGGTGAAAGAAGCTGCTTCTTGGGTAAAACTACAGTATAAATTGCAAAGCACTCATAAAAGTGCATTTGCTTTCTAACATCAACCTGAACCTATCAACAAGTGCACAGAGGTCTGGAGGCTTGTGTGGCCTCAGAGCTGCTAAGCACTCTGTTAGGATTAAGGCCTTTTCTGGCTACACGCCTCGCAAAACAGTGCTTCATTCTTTGAAAGGCAGAGCCCTACAAATAAGAAGGAGTACAGTTACACTCCATATGAGAAGTGGACTTCACTGTTACACTGACAGAGTTGCAGCCCCGTTTTGTGTGGAGTATGTCACATTCAGTAAACTAATCGCTTTGGTTTAAAGGGCTTAGTGGTGAAAGAAGCTGCTTCTTGGGAAAACTGCAGAAGCACTCAGATAAGTGTGTTTGCTTTCTAACATGAACCTGAACCTATCACCAAGTTTACAGAGTTTTGGAGGCTTGTTTGTACTCAGAGGTGCTAAGCACTCTCTTAGGCCTAAGGGCTTTTCTGGCTACAGGGACCTCACAACAGTGTTTCAAACTCTGCCAGGCAGAGAACTACAAACAAGAAGGAGTGCAGTTACATTCCATATGAAAAGTGGATTTCATAGGTAAACTGACAGAGTTGCAGCCCCTTGCTCATTGGAGTACTTCACTTTGAATAAACTAACCGTTTTGGTTTAAAAGGGCTAAGCACTGAAAGAAGCTGCTTGCCAGGGAAAACTGTGGTTTAAACAACAGAAGCATTCTGAAAAGTGTGTTTGCTTTATAACATCAAACTGAACCTATCACCAAATTTACAGAGTTCTGAAGGCTCTGGTGGACTCAGAGCTGCTAAGCACTCTCTTAGTATTAAGACTTTACTGGCTACAAGCCTCCTACAACCGTGTTTCAGTCTCTGCAAGGCAGAGACTTACAAACAAGAAGGAGTACAGTTACACTCCATATGAGAAATAGACTTCACTGGTAAACTGACAGAGTTGCAGCCCCTTGCTCTGTTGAGTACTTCACATTCAGTAAAATAGCCGCTTATGTTTCAAAGGGCTAAATGCTGAAAGAAGCTGCTTCCCAGCGAAAACTGCGGTTTTATCCACTGAAGCACTGTGAAAAGGGCGATTGCTTTCTAATGTCAGTTTGAACTGAGTACCAAGTTTACAGAGTTGTAGACACTTGGGGTGAGTCAGAGCTGCTAAGTACTCTCTTAGCCCTCAGGGCAAAGATTCCTAGAAGCCTCTCAGAAAAGAGCTTCCACCTCTACCAGGCAGAGACCTGCAAACTGGAAGGAATTCAGTTCCACTCCACATTAGAAGAGAACTTCCCTTGTAACCTGACAGATTTGCAGCTCCTTGCTCTGTGAAGTACTTCACATTCAGGAAACTAACCACTTTGATTTCAACAGGGTAAATGCAAATAGAAGCCTCTTCCCAGTGAAAACTATGGTTCAAATGCAGAAACACTCTGAAAAGTGCATATGCTTTGTAAGTCTACTTGAGCTTATTGCCAAATTGACAGTATTCTAGAAACTTGTGGAGAGTCAGTGCTGCAAAGCACTCCCTTTGCCTTAAGGGCAAAGTGTCCTAGAAGCCTCTCAGAAAAGAGCTTTAGTCTGTGCCAGGCAGAGAACTACAAAGAAGAAGAGATACAGTTGTGTGCCGAATAAGAAGTGGACTTCACTGGTAACCTGACAGAGTTGCAGCCCCTTCATCTCTGGAGTACTTCACCTTCAGGAAACTATAGGCTTTGGTTTCAATGGGCTAAAAGGCCAAAGAAGCTGCTTCCCAGGAAAACTGCAGTTTATAACATCAGAATCAATTGGAAAAGTGTGTTTGCTTTCTAATCTGAATATGAACTTACCACTAAGTGTAGAGAGTTCTGGTTCATTGTGGGGAATCAGAGCTGCTAAGCATGCTCTTAGGCCTCAGGGGAAAGCTTCCTGCAAGCCTCTCAGAAAGGACCTTCAAGTTCTACCTGGCAGAGATCAGAAAACTAGAAAAAATACAGTTTCACTCCATATTAGAAGAGTACTTCCCTTATAAAGTGACAGAGTTGCAGCCCCTTGCTCTGTGGAGTACTTCACATTCAGGAAAGTAACCGCTTTTGTTTCTGTGTGGTAACTGGTGAAAGAAGCTGCTCCCCAGGGAAAACTGTGGTTATAACCACTGAGACCCTCTGAAAAGTGTGTTTCCATTCTATCCTCCACTTAAACTTACCATCAAATTGACAGACTTCTATATGCTTGTGCAGAGTCAGAGCTGTTAAGCACACTCTTAGGCCTCAGGGCAAAGTTTCCTAGAAGCCACTCAGAAAAGAGCTTCAATCTCTACCAGATAGAGCCCGGCAAACTACAAGGAATACAGTTCCACTATGTACTAGAGGAGAACTTCCCTTGTAAATTGACAGAGTGCAGCTCCCTGCTCTGTGGAGTACTTCACATTCAGGAAAGTATCCACTTTGGTTTCAATGGGCTCAGTGGTGAAACAAGCTGCATCCAGGGGAAAAATGCAGTTTACACCGCCAAAGCACTCTGAAAAGGGCGTTTGCTTTCTAACCTGAAATTGAAATGATCACGAAGTTTTCAGAGTTCTGGAGGCTTGTGGGGACTCAGAGGTGCTAAGCACTCTCTTATGCCTAAGGATTTTTCTGGCTACAAGCCTCTCACAACAGTGCTTCAATCTCTTCCAGGCTCAGACCTACAAAGGAGAAGGAATACAGTTGCACTCCATATGAGAAGTGGACTTCACTGGTAGCCTGACAGTGTGGCAGCCACTTTCATTGTGAAGTACCTCACATTCAGGAAAATAACCGCTTTTGTCTCAATGGGCTAAGCAGTAAAAGGATCTGCTTTCCGTGGAAAACTGTGCTTTAAACTGCAGAAACAGTCTGAAAAGTGTGTTTGCTTTCTAAGCTCAAACTGAACCTATCACCAATATTATAGATTTCTGGAGGCTTGTGGGGACTCAGAGCTGCTAAGCACTCCTTAGGCCTCAGGGCAAATTTTCTTAGAAGCCAATCAGAAAAGAGCTTCTATCTCTGACAGGCAGAGACTTACAAAAAAGAAGGAATACAGTTGCACCCCAGATAAGAAGTGAACTTCACTGGTAAACTGACAGAGTTGTAGCCCCTTGCTCTGTGGAGTACTTCACGTTCAGGTAACAAACTGCTTTTGTTTCAATGGGGTAACAGGCAGAAGAAAATGCTTCCCAGGAAAACTGAGATTTAAACTGCAGAAGCACTCTGAAAAGTGTGTTTGCTTTCTAACCTGAACTGGAACTTATCTCCAAGTTTACAGAGTTCCAGGTGATTGTGGGGAGTTAGAGTTTCTATGCACTCTCTTTGACCTCAGGGCAAAGCTAGCTACAATCCTCTCAGAAAAGTGCTTTAGTCTCTGTGAAGCAGAGACCTACAAAAAAGAAGGAATAGTGTTGCACTCCCTGTGAATAGTGGACTTCAATGGTAAACTTACAGATTTGCAGCCTATTGCTCTCTGGAGTACTTCATGTTCAGGAAAGAAACCACTTTGGTTTCAGTGGGCTAACCAGTGATAGAAAATGCTTCCCATGCAAACTGAGGTTTCAACTGGAAAATTGTTCTGTAAAGTGCACTTGCTTTCTAACTTCAAGTTCAACTTATGACCAAGTCTACAGTGTTCCAGGTGCTTGTTGGAATCAGAACTGCTAAGCACTCTCTTAGGCATCAGGGCAAAGCTAGCTAGAAGCCTCTCAGAAAATTGCTTCAATCTCTGCCAGTGAGAGACCTATCAAAAAGAAGGAATACAGTTCCACTCCCTGTGAGAAGTGGGCTTCACTGGTAAAGTGTAGAATATATTTTCTCATTCTTCATGGCTGAGTAATATTCCATTTTATAGAAAAACCACATCTTTGTGCAGTTTCCAACTGATGGGCAAATAGGCTGTTTCCACGTTTTAGCTATTTCAAACTGTACCACTATAAACATGGGTGTGCATACTTCTCTGTGATATGATTCTTTCAGTTCTTTTGGAAAAATTCTCAGCAGAGGGATGGCTGGGTCAAATGGAACCTCCAGTCCAAGCTTTTTTTAGTTATCTCCATATTGATTTCCATAATGGTTACACCAGTCTGCACTCCCACCAACAATGCAGTAGGGTTCCTTTCTCCCCACAACCTCACCAACATTTGTTATTGTGTGATTTCTTGATAGCCATTCTTTGTGGGGTGAGGTGGAATCTCATTGTTGTTTTCATTTCTGTCTCTCAAATGATCAGTGATGTGGAACATTTTTTTTTATATATTTACTTGCTGCTTTGACTTCTTTGTCTGATAAATGTCTGTTCATTTTGGATGCCCATTTTTGAATTGGTTCTTTATATTTAGGGTGGCTGATTGTTTTGAGTTCTTCATATATTCTTGATAATAGTCCTTTGAGAAACAGCTCGTAAAAATTTTTCACACATTGTAGGTTGTCTCTTAGTTCTGCTGATGGTTTCTTTTGAAGTACAGAAGCTTTTTAATAAGATGAGATCCCAGTTGTTGATTCTTTCTGCTAGTTCCTGTGCTACTGAGGATTTGTTCATAAAGTCTTTTCCTATGCCAATATCTTCCAGAGTTCTTCCTAACTTACCTTCCAGCATGTTTAATGTTTCTGTTTTAATATTTAGATCTTTAATCCATTTGGATTTTAATTTAGTGCATGGTGAAAGATAGGGTATAGTTTTAATCTGTGGCAGGTTAAAATCCAGTTTTTTGATCCATGGTAATTTTTGCATCAAGTAAGCCTTAGCAGAGAATATATAAGGAACCCTAAAGCAGATAGGACTTGTTTAATCTCCCCAGAAACAGTATTTTACTAACAGTGGTGACTGTCTTTCTCTGATTTCAGAACTAAGACCTAATCTAATGTGCATGAACTATGAATATCAATCCATGTCAGGAATGGGTCAATCAAGTTTCAACAATTCATTTTCCCATCAATCATAACTCTTGTTTACTGCAGAATGACACATCACATCCAGGAAGTGATCATTCTCTTTCTCTATTTCCTGATTAGGAGCATGAAGTCTATGTACCTTGTTCTACCACTGCCCTCTTTTAGGAAGCCTAAAGCATAGCATTCTTTTATCCTAACTACTCCTGGAGGTCCTGATGGTTAGGAAGAATCTGTTAGGAATGACTTCCTTCCATTCAGTTTCCAAAACTCATAGGCTCATCCAATGCTCTGCTATTCTGTTCCATCATATTTCATTCACCATCAACAATAGCCCGAATCATATTTATTTATACCCAGATCTTTTATAGTCTGCCTCAGTCTTTGAGGTTCCTATCCTTAAAATATTAACTAAAACTAGACAGTTTTTCTGTTTTTCTGATTCTTTAGTGAGTGGATTTCTAACTCATTTTTTATTGCTTCAACTAAATGAGGTCCCAAACATATCAGATAATTATAGCAAGTGTTAAAAGATTGAGGAAGATAATTTTAAAGTGGTCAAGGAAAAACATGCTAGGACAACTGCAAATTCAATTATGTGGGTCCATGTAGCCAAACATATGAATTAAGTTGGTTGGGATTTGTAATTTCTCCACAAAATGTCATATGGCCATGTGGGCATACATTTTTAGATAAGCTAATATTAAATATGGCCCTTCCACAGTGGTATGATGTAAATTTTGAAACATGTATAAGTGAAATATGTATATACATGTATGCAAAATGATCAAACTCTACTGAATGTTTAATTTTTAAATATTTAGTGGATTGAAAGATATATTACCATTAATTCTGAAGAACTGCACTCATTTTAAATACTCATTTCATTTTGCTTGGCATATTTATAAAAAGGAAATCTTTTTGTATTATTGATTTTTATGTTTTCAATACATAATGATTATAATTATCTTGATATTGATATACATATATATGTGTGTGTGTGTATATATATATATAAATTATTCAGATTATACATACATATATATATATATATGTATGTATAATCTGAATAATTTACTCCCCTTTACCCCATACCCATGTCTTTACTCCCTTCCTCAGGTCTCATTATCTTGATAAAGTCTGCACTAGGCCAACACCCTTCCCCACTGTTGAATTTTTTTTCATATATTTATTTGCTATTTCTGCTACTTTGAGAAATGCCTTCTCATTTCAGATACCCATTTTTGGATTGGGTCTTTAAATCTGGGAGGTCTGATTTTTTCAAAGTTCTTTATATATTCTAGATAATGGACCTTTGTGTGAGGAATGGCTCGTGAAAATTTTTTCCTAAATTGAATGTTGTCTCTTCACACTGTTGGTGTTTCCCCTTGCTGTGCAGAAGCTTTACAATTAGAAGAGATCTCACTTGTCAGTGTATTGTGGCAGTTAACTTCGTGCTCTGGTTTTGTTTATGAAATATTTCCTACACCAATGGCTTCAAGAGTTTGTTTTTGTTTGTTTGTTTGTTTTTGTTTTACTGGGGATCAAACACAGGACCTTGTACAGTAGGCACAGTGCCACTGAGCTAAGTACCTGGTCCAAGAGTTCTGCCTAACTTCTCTTCCAGCTTGTTTAGTGTTTCTGCTTTAATATTTAGACCTTTCATCAATTTTTAGTTTAGCTTAATGTATGGTGAAAGATATGGGTCTAGTTTTAATCACTGGCAGTTTGAAATCCAGTTTTCCTCCAGTGAGGATGGTTGACTCCTTTGTCAAGATGAGGTGGCTGAGTGTCTGAAGTTGTTTCTGCATCTTCTAATCTGTTCCAATGGTCCTCAGTTCTATTTCTTTGCCAGTACTATGCTATTTTTATCACAGTAGCTTTATAGCATAGTTTCAAGTTGGGGACTGTGATATTCCCAAACTTGTCTGTACTGCCCAGAATTGCTTTTGTTATTCTAGGTCTTTTCTTGTTCCAAATGAATTTTTGGACTGTTTTTTTCAAGGTCTGTGAAGTATGGTGTAGGGATTTCATTTGGGATTGCGTTAAATCTATATAGCAGTTTTGGAATTATGGCCATTTTCACTATGTTGATTCTTCCTACCCAGGAGCAAGGGTTATCTTTCCTTTTTCTGATAACCTCTTCATTCTCTTTTTTCAGAGTATTGTAGTTTTCAGAGTAGACATCTTTGATTTCTTTTGTTTGGCTGATTCCTAGACATTTCAGTTTTTGGATGCTATTTTGAAGGGAATTGATTGCACCATTTCTCTCAGTGAGTTTGTTTTTCATGTACAGAAAAGCTACTGATTTTTGTGTTGACCTTGTATACAGCTACTTTATTGAATTTTGTTATTAAGTCTAGAAGAATTTTGGTGGAGTTCTTGGGTCTTCTATATAGAGTATCTTGTCATCTGCAAATGACAATTTGACTTCTTTATTTCCTATCTTTATTTCTTTTATTTTTTTCTGTTGTCTAATTGCTGTTTCTAATGTTTTCAAAACTATTTTGAAGAGGAGTGGCTATAGTGAACATCTTTGTCTTTTTCCTGATTTCAATGCGAAGAATTTCAGTTTTTGACCATTTTGTATGATATTGGCTTGAGATTTTTCATAGATGGCTTTTATCAGGTTGAGATAGAGAGCATCTATTGTAATGTTCTGTAGAAGTTTTATCACGAATGTGTGTTCAATTATCATGAATGTGTATTTGGTTTAATCAAGCACATTTTCTGCATCTATTGAGATGATCATATGGTTTTTGTCCTTTGGCTCTATCAATACAGTGCATTACATTTATTGGCTTGTTTATGTTGAACCATTCCAGTATACCTGGAATGACTCCCACTTGGTCCGGGTGTATAATCTTGATGAACTTCTGCATTGTTGGCCCGTATCTTATTGAGGATTTTTGCATTCATGTTCCCTAGTCAGATTGGCCTATAGTTTTCTTTTACAATTAGGTCTTTCTCTGCTTTGGGGATCAAGGTGATGCTTCCTTCCAGGAATAATTTCAGGAGTATTAGTTCCCTTTCAATTTCACTGAATTTTAGACAGTAGTAGCAATAGTTGTTTTCTAAATGTTTTGTAGCATTCAGCAGTGAAGCCATCGGGTGCAGGTTTTTCTTCATTGGCAAGTGTTTACTGCTGTTTTCAATTTTGTTGATTACTATTGGGTCATTTAGAATATTTGGGTCTTCTTCCTTCTACTTTGGTAATATATATATATCATTTCTTCTGTGTTTTCCATCTTATTGGCATATAGGTTCTCAAAGTAGGTATTGATAATCTTATGTATTTCTGCTGGGATCTTAGTAATTTCACCCTTTTTGTTCCCAACTGCAGAGATTTGGAATTTTTCTTTCCTTTTTTTTTTTTTAAAAAAAATAAGGTTGGCTAAATGTTTATCAATTTTGTTTATTCTTTGAAGAACCAAGTATTTGCTTCATTGATTTTTTTGTATAATCTCTTAATCTCCTTTGTACTAATTTCTTCTCTGGTATTTATAATTTCCTCCCTTGTATGTGCTTTGGGTTTGTTCTGCTCTTCTTTTTCTAGAAGCTTGAATTTCAGCATTAGTTTGTTTATTTGAGCTTGCTCTGCTTTCCTAGTATGTCTATTCACTGCTGTGACTTTTCTTCATAAGACTGCTTTTCATTATTTTCCATAAATTCTAATATGCTGTATTGGTATTTTCATTTAATTGTAGAAACTGCCTGATTCCTCTTTAATTTCCTCTATGAACCTTTGGTTATTCAGCAGTGTGTTGTTTTGATTTCTATGTATCAATAAAATTTTTGTGGTTTATTTTGCTATTTATCTCCAATTTCATCACACTGTGATTGATAATATACAGGGGATAACTTCAATTCCTTTGCATTTACTTAAACATGAGCAAGCACATGGTTTGTTTTGGAGAACAACCCATATGTAGCAAAAAAAAATGTGTATTCTAATTTTGTAGCATGGAACACCCTGTAAACATCTATTCAGCCTATTTATTGAAGTGTTTGTTTAAATTCTAGTATTTACTTCAGTGCTTATTTTATGTCTAGTTGAGCTATTTGTGACAGTGGGGTTTTGAGATCCCCCACTGCTGTTGTGCTAGTGCTTATTTGATTTTTTAAATGTTTGTTTTACATATGTGGGTGCGCTAATATTTGTTGCATATATATTTATGATTGTCATCTCTTCCTTTTGGATTGTTCCTATTACACTTTTGTAGTGGCCTTCTTTGTCTCTCAATTAATATTGATTTGAAATCCATTTTATCTGAAAATTGGATAGCTAGTCCTCCTTTTATAGGATTTCTATTGCAAGGAATATTGTTTTCCACCTTTTGACTTTCAGCCTACAAATTTCTTTTTTAATTAAGTGAGCTTCTTGTATTGTCAGATCTTGCTTCTTGATCTAGTCTTCTAGTTTATTTCTTCTGATTGGTGAAATGAGACCATTAACTTTGATGGTTATAATTAATGTGTATTGACCTATCCTTGTTATGACCTTTTCCTGTTGTTAGATACTCCACCTTTGCATTTAATTTCTTGTCTTGCATGATGGATCCATTCCTCTGAGCCACATGGAGTAGTGGCTATCATTGTTTTTTCCTATGTTATTGTTTAAAACTTTGGAGTGCTGGTTTGGTAGTCATGACTTTCCTCAGGTGTTCTTTGTCATGGAAATATTTTATTTCTCCATCAATTTTGAAAGATAGTTTTATAGGGTGCATCAATCTGGGTTGGAGGTTGTGTTCTTTTAGGACTTGAAATACTTCAGTACAGGATCTTCTTGATTTGAGGGTTTGTACTGAGAATTCTGCTGTGATTCCGATAGGCTTTCCTATGTATGTGATTTGTTTTTTTTGTCTAACTGGATTTTGGATTTTGTTCTTCTGTAGAGTTTCTGGAACTTTGACTATTATATGCTTAGGTGTAGATTTTTTCTCCCGACTAGTTGGAGTTCTATATGCCTCACTTATCTTTATGTCAAATTATTTTCCCCTGGGGCTGTGGATTTGGCTTAGAGGTTTCACTACCTGCATCACAAGTGCAAGAGTCTGAGTTCAATCTCTGGCACAAAAGAAAAAAAAAAAGATTATTTTCCGTGTTTGGGAATTTTTCTGCCATTACTTCTGTGAACAGTTTTTTTCAATGTTGTTTGCACTCTCTCCTGTTTCTTCACTGACTCTAAACAGTCTTTCTTTATTCTTGTGTCCATCATCTAGCACCTGTTGGATTGATTTCTCATGGTCCCTTACTATTTTTAAGAACTCTTTCTTTTCCTGGTCACTAATTGCAATCCTATCTTCTATATCTGATATTCTGTCCTCACATTGGATCATTCTTCTGCATAAATTTTCAGTGGAGTTTTTGATCTCCTGGATATCTGTTTGTATCTGTTTTATGGATTCCATATTTCCTATGCTGAGACTCAATCACATTCCTCAGCCCCTTCAATTATTTAATCTGTGTTTGCTCTAGTATTATTAATCATGTCTTTTGCTATGAACACAATCTCTGTTGTTATCTTAGATATTATTTTTTATTTTATTTCTTCCACATCCTCTTTAATTGACAGGCCAGGGAGTCTAGGTGGTTGAGTATTGAGTACCAGATTTTTCCATCTTGTGGCCCATTGGGGTTGCCTTTGGTGATTGGAAGTCTGGTTTTGAGTCTTGCTTGCATGTTTACTCATTTCAATAGATTATGTCTGTTATGACTTTGTTGAGGTGACTCTGTGCTTACTCTGTGTGCTTCAATTCTCAGCAAGCCTCAGAGAGACCTTCTCTCTTCTGCTCACCCCTGCACCAATTCCTGGATTCAGAATGATGGCCTTCTGGATCCTTGAAATATGTTGTTTTTTTGGATGGGTTCCGGCTACAGCCTGTGCACACTTAATGATGGTATCTGGGTTGGGCCCTGGATAGGGCCTGCTCACCTACACCACTTTTGTGCAGGTAGGCCTTTGGCTGGGGCCTGCATGCCCAAGAAGACACTGGTGTCTGGACAGTGCCCTGGGTTGGGTGCCTGTGGACTTGAGCCACTCTTGTCAGGTGGGCTTCTGGCTGGGGTCTGCACCCTTACAAGTGATATCTGGGAAGGCCTCTGGCTGGGGCCTGCATGCCTGTGCAGCTGTTTTCCAGGAGGTCCTCTGGCTGGAGCCTGTGTTCTCAAGCTGCGGGCAATTCTGTATATGCAATTTTTTATTAGGTTTAGTTGACATTTCTAAGAACAATAATGTATAAACTAAAGCAATAATTATTCCTTGCTCTATATTTCACATATAGAAAAACTTCACATACACACACACAAACACACACACACACACACACACACACACACACACACACACACACACACACACACACACACACACACACACACACACACACACACACATTCTAAGACAGAAGCAAAAGTAAGACCAAAAACGGAAAAATAAATAAAAGCAAATAAAAAATAAAAATATATTGTGATATAATATTTGTGTCACACAAAATCAATAGAAAGGTGGTACTTGAGAGTATGAGAGGGAAGTCTATTGAAGGGGTAAAAGATTAAATGGGACATATTGGAAAGAAGGTAAAGGATGTTGTGGCTGATTTATGACCAAATCAAAAAACTAATTTAGCTCACCCTGTGAAACAGCTCTTGATCTGGAGAACTTTATGTGCTTAGATAAATAACTATAGAGATAAAATTACTACCTCCTAATTCTACTCTTTTATTAGCACAATACTGAGCACTTATCTCTACTCAAAGCAAAACCAGATGAAAGAGAGAATGAAAAGGAGAAAGAAATAAAAGCAAAAATTTTTTTGCATTGATATCATTGTTATAAAGTAAAATGTCGACGGAGAAGGTTTGAGACAGTATGAAAGGAGAAGTAAGTAAAAAGAAAGTGAGGAGGAAGTTTTAATGTTAGGTTGCAAAAAATTAGAATCAATTTACTATGAAACCAAATAGTTTTGTCAACCTTATGAAAAATCTATGGCATGGGAAAACCCATTATAGCTTGATAAGAGAAATAGCTCAGATTGCTACTCTCATAATAACAATACAATCAACCTCAGCCTCTTTCTAAAAGCAATATCATGTGAAAGAAAAAAATCAAGGAATACATACTCAAAAACACCAAAGTAGAGGATGCTTCTCAGTCATTTTATGCAACATTTGTAATTTTCCCAGTGTACTATTTCCTTTTATTTCAAAAATGTTGAATTTTTATCTTGTTTAAGTGAGCTTTAGTCCTCTGAAGTTGTGACTAAGAAGTTGGGTGTGTAACCAGGTATTTCTGCTGCTTTCCCTGTAATGATATGTTCTCCCCTGCCAAGGATCAAAGGGATTGTAGGCCCATTTGGACCACTGAGACTGCTTCTCATTTCCTCTGCAGGTCAAGCTCTACTGAATAGCCAAAGGTTTTTGTTTCCCATCTTATGACCTGACACCTTCAATTGTATCAGAAAGATAACCTCACTTTAGCCACAGTGAGGTTCCTGAGCTAAAAGCACACAAGAGATTTGACAGACTGACTCACCAAACTCAATGATGTGCTATACTTTCAACCAAAATTTTATTTTAACTGACCAGCTCAAGACCAGATAAATGAAGGAACATATACAACAAGATATATTAGCGATACTGAATTACTCAGCTTTCTCAACATTGGGCCACAATACTTAAAACTCACACTTAAGGAGTTTAATTTGACTCATGGCTTCAGAGGATATGGAAAATACTCCTGTGGCTCCCAATCATGGAAGACTGAGAGAGTAAAGAGAAGGTGCTTGGTTCATGGAGGCCAGGAAGCAGAGCAAAGTAACACCACTAGGCAGGAAGGGGCTGGGGCCAAATGCAGGTAAAAAGTCATGTAACTCCTTGACACCAAAGCACTCCTATAAATGTGTTTTCCTAATTCTCTACACCACATCCAAGCCAATTGAGTTGATGCAGTTAGCTTGAACACATATATGCAATTAGCATAAACACCTTTGTAAATCTGACACTTGAACACCTACTTAAACCATATTTAATCCCCAAATAAAGACATTTATTATTCCAGTTAAGATCATAGTACTGCCATTCACACAACCAAGAGCAGTAATCCTTCCCCCAAATCCTCAACAGTTCCAGCATTTTTTAAAAGTCCTAGTCAAAGCAAGTCTTAGCAGTGAGCTTCTGTAAAAACCAAAATCAAGTTTCATAATACAGGATACAATGACACAGGACAAGCATTCTAATTTCAAAAAAAGAGAAATAAGGACATAAAAAGCAACAGGACCAAAGAAACACTAAAACATGGCAGGACAAACATTTCATCCTGCATTCCATGTTAGCTTCAAAGGACGTGGGCAACCCCACCACGGAGGTCTTCCTTGTTGCAACCTCGTGGACTCCTGGACTGACTCTGCTTATAGCCTTCCTCAATTATGCAGCTTTCTGGGATCTTCAGCTTGCTAGAGCCTCTGATATATGTTTGATTCACTCCCACAGCTTCATGCACTGCTCTCTAAGTGGTTCCTTGACTGGTCTCAGGAATTCTTTCAAAAATCTTGATGAAATCTTCCCTGCTTTTTCAGGTATGGAAAATAGCTGAAACCCAAAATGTAAAGAAGAAGATTTTTTTTCTCAGAGGATTAAGTCCATGGTTGACTGGCTCCAAAGCAAGAATGTCATAGTAGCAAAGTGTGGTAGAAAACAATGACCAGGATCCAGAATTAGAAAATGTCAATGAGAAATAGACCGTATAAAGGTACATTCCCAGTGACCCATGTCCAACTGTGTTCCACATTATAACAATGAATTCAGCTATGAACATTATCAAATTAATCTACTGATGAATGTAGCACCCAAGGTTGAATCACCTTTCCCAGAGTCTCTTAAACTGTCCTTGAAAAAGGTTAATGTAGTTCCCCTAAACCCAAGTTAGTTTCTTCAAGAGAACGTTGTTATAAAAAAGCAAACCTGTCCCCCTCTCTCTGACTCCTTGACTCGTCACAAAGTGGCTCCCTCTTGCACATACTTTTACCATGATGTCATCCATCATGCGGGGACACAGCCAAAGGAGCCCTCGCTAGAGACAACATTGTGAGACTGCCTGATCTTATACTTTCAGACCCTAAATCTGAACTAAACTAATCTCTTTTCTTTATAAAGTACCCAGCCTCAAGTATTTCTTTGACAAAGGGAATTGGACAACTATACTACCACCACATAATATTTCTAGTAAAAAAAAAAACTATTGACTTATACATCTTCCTCTCTTTTAGAGGAAAAATTATAGCCCCTTTCCACAGTTTGCTGACATTACTGAAACAATTATTTTTGGAAAATTGCATTGAATAAATTGTTACAGAAATGTTTTTTATTCTTTTCATAATTAAAATGCATCATCAGGTTACTTTGCAAGCATACACAAAAATATCCTAATTTAAAAATCAAAACAAAGCACTTTCTACAAAACTTTTTAGCACTTCTGATACCATTCTGCTTTAATTCCTTCAGTCTCTAGAATCTTAGCAAAATTCTCTTTGCATGCTAAATGCACTTTCCCTCACTCAATTTACTTGATTTCAATTTTGTCTTTAGCCCCGATAAAGCAAAGTTTTCTAGAGTGTCACAAACAAACCTGAAATCACTAATTTATTGGTCAGTTTTTAACCAACAGGTTGAAGAATTCTCCAACCCCTCCAGTCATGCAATTTTCAAAGGCTTTCCTTCTCTTGCTTTTGTGACACTTAAGCTATCTAGCTTTGAAAACAGTTTCCCACCTACACATTGTTCACATCTTTTTCAGATCCAGTGTAGAAATTCTTATATCTAATCTCTTCCACAATCTACACTTTTTAAAGGCTATTGCTTAATGTTCTATAATTTATCCTTGTCAATTATTTCATCAGGTATTTGGAGAAAACATGTTTAGGGAACATAACAGGATATAAGGGGATAGTTTTCAGGATGTCAAATGTTTTCATCCATGATTTGCTGAGGGAGAGAGACTGAGAGGGAGAGGATGCAAAGAATAATAAAACAAAGAAAAGAGGGAAAGAAGAGAGAAAAAGCAGAATCATCCCTTTCAGAGTTTTTTTTTCCTCATTGAGTTTATTGGTACATTCTAGGTATACAGTACAGTTACATTCATCATTGGTATCTTGTACCTTTACATGACAGATCTTGGTTCTCATTTTTCCCCTTGTCCCAGCCCTCCCTTCAGATTTTATAACAAGTGTCTGAGGACAATTGGAGCCCTCCCATACATTTGTTGTGACCATAATGTAACAGTCCATAGCCTATTATCTTAATTGTATTTCCAGCAAGAAAATATCTTTCACTGTGGATGTTGGAAAGAAGAGATAAATATTTGTTAATTATAAATTAATTTGTTGTGATCATAAAAACAAATAATGACACATTAAGACATAGTGCAAAATTTAGACTTGGTTTCATCCACAGACAAATCATCTCTAGGCTGTCTGTAAAATGAAAAGTATTTCTCTGCTGTTTTTAACATCATTATTCTAGTGGTTTTTTTACTTGTGATTAGAAGTATTTTACTGTGTTGAGGGGCAGATCTGATCTTTCATTTTGCCATCTCATGCTATGTTACAGGTGTAGTTTGCAGAGTTGGATTGCATTTGAAAAGTACTGTGAGTTTGCTAACCCACTCTCCTCTTAGCCTCAGCTTCTTCAATACAGAAAGAAGATTATCATGACTAATAGGCTAAATTGTCATCTACAGCTTGCTACCATTATTTTTATTATTGTTACTATCTCTTTTGGGATAGATCTTATATATTTCTTTCTGTGATGATTTAACTACATCTTTCTAACTACTTTTATAGTATGCATAGTAAATTACTGCTTCTAAGGAGTGGTTAGTATGGGATGAAATTCTGCAACCTAACTATAAAGCCAAAAGACAAATATCTACTGCATAGGCGTGTGCTTGGTCTGATGCATGTTACTGAATTCATAGCTTTGCTGCAATAGATGCCACTTGGTTTCCTGTATTCTAAGCCTCGTTCTTGCCAATTCAGCCTTCACCTCCTACTATCATTTCCTCTATGAATTCTGTGTTAAATTTCAACCCACGTATTTATTTGTAATAATTCTAGTATCCTTTAAATACCAAATAAATACCACCTCTTCCACCCAGACAGGTGACCTCAACCCAAAGTGATCTTTTGTTCCTCTAAAATTATATGACATACACCAGTGTAACTGTATATAGTACCTTGTATAGCTGGTTATGAATGCCTTCATTAAATTCCTGTATGCTGAGACTATGATATAATATTTTTACAGACAACCTCTATTCTTGGCGTAAAATAATATAATCAAGTGCTACTCAGAATTATTTTAAAATAAAATATAAATAATGAACAATAATTATTTAATTTTTCAGAAAATTATTTGGAAGAAAATGGGAGAAGCCAGTGTAGTAAGAGTGTTATTTAGTTTATTAAAATAAATTATATGTTTATATTTTCAACTGCATAAATTCAGACAAAATACACTAAAACTTTAAATGAAGCTTTCCTTTTTTTTTCTTTTCTTCATAGTAGGAGGAAATATATTCCATATTACTCAAGTAAATATGATTCCTTACTATTAGATTATTCTGAGCTGAATTTGTCATAGAAATCTACCCTCTTGGAAAGAAGCAGAAATAATATCACATTGCTTGCCCAATTGGCATTTATTAGCCAACCTTAAATGTAATTATTTTTCATTGTTTCACACTTCTCCTCTTTGGTATTGGTAACTCATAATTTTCTTTAGATTTATACTTTCAATGTAAAGACAATTATACTTAAAATTAAGGTACAGTATAGAAAGTCCTATGCCCATCTATATTTTCTTTGATCTCTACCCTATAAGCACATGCATGAGCATTTTCTAACAACTATTACATAATAGCTCTCAATTAAATTGTATTCTCTACTTATTCTTCTAAGCACCAGAACCTAAATTTCACTGTTATTTCACTGAAATCACTTTTGATAAAGTTAGTCTTGCCTTTCTAATTATTAATTTCAAAAATATTTTTAAATTTTATTTTATTAGTAAAATTTATATATTCATAATGATTGCATTCATCATATAGAATTTGTAGCTGTACGTATTATATATCTTGATTCCTCTTTTTTTCCTATTCCCCTCCTTTCTCTTCAACCTGTTCCCCTCCTTATTTACGAAAACTTTCTTTTTTTCCTTCTTTTCTCATTTTTTTCTTCTCCCATCTCCCCATGCCCTTTCTTTTTCAATTTCTTTCTACTTCACAATATCTATCATACATTCGGTACTTATTTACACCTTCAGTTTCTCACACTAGAGAGACAATGCAATGTTTACATGTCTGATTTATTTAACTTGAAAGTATAATCATTTTGAATGCCTAATTCATACTCCAACTTGAAACTCATGATTTACCATCAACTTTTTATTTTCTCTCCACTTTTCTGGGCACTTAATTTCACACACTGTCATGTGTTACTCCTTCTTTGATGAATTCTAAAATATATGATCCACAACCTTCTTACTGACACTTTCTTGATGCATCATCTGTGAGTTTTTCCTTATTTCCATTCTCATGTTTCTGGTTTTCTGTTAGACATCTTCAACTGGATGTGTGCAAAATCCATAATACTTAATAATTGCAAAAATTATTTCATCAGGTTTTACAGAAAGCATGAGTGTTCCTAGAATGATAAAAGGGTGTATGTGACCCAGAGCACATGACTCTGTGAATGATACCTCCACCTCTTTGTGTGTCAGTGTTTGAGCCTGCTTTTTATTCCAAAGCCCTAGCTTTTCTCAATTTGTTTGAAGACAACAGTGTTTGATAGTTTTATTTCTACAAATTCCTAAACCATTACAACTTCTAAGTTTTGGGCTCCTTGCCTGGGTTATTTTAATCCTTATCTCCTTTTTGCCCAATTTCATTCCTGTTTTTTCATTCTTCATTTTACCATTACAGGGGTACTTCTCAATTAAAATTGAATCATACTTTTATTTAAAATTTTTAATGCCTCTCATCATCTTCAAGATAAAATCCTAGGTGCTATATTAAAAAAGTCATGTTTTATCCCCTGTGTTAAGATTTGTATCTCTCTCCTCTGCTTTGGGCTCTATATGTAATCATACTGTCTTGTTTTACATTTTTTAATGATTATGTTTTTGCCCCACTGTTCCTTTTCTGATTAGATTCCTCTAAACTTCTGCTTTCACACAACTTCTACTTGAAATGTTCTTACTTATCAAATATCAATTTAAGAATAATCTCTCTAAAATTTCTGACATCTTATGTATAATACACCATCTTTTTCAAATGTTTCCAATATATTTAACTCCAGTTTTTACATTAATGAAATCTAGTTATTGCAGAGTTGAAAACCCAGGGCCTTAGACATGCAAAGCAAACTTTTAAACATGAAACTACACCTCAGTCCAAGGAATCCTAAATCATATTCTAATACTATAATGTGTTGCTTTTAAAATCCCTTGCCCAACATCTTTCTGAAAGTTTACATTAGGAAAGACCATTGCAGAAATATCACACTCAATTTCTGATTTCTAAGATGGATTGAATAAATGTATATTTGTTCACTACATTTGTTTACTAGAAAGAGTAGTAAATTAAGGAACATATTTTGTCTTTGGATGAGACATGCAATACATTTGTCCAACCATTTTACTTTCCTATCTTTCAGTTCCACTGGGGGTCTTTAAGTCTCTTCTCTTTCCCCTAACTTTCTAAACAGAACTGAAATGATAAGATAAAATCAAGGTATTTTCATTCTACTATGTTACTCTGCATGAAACTTTATGGTTCAGAAGATAGGCTTCGTTATATATAATTCGACTCATTTTACATTTTTTTTCCTTTTGGAGTAAACGTCTAGTAACAGTCTTGCTTCACTTGCCATATGGAATACAGGTCTTATTCACATCTATTAATAAAATGGAGGAAATTCTTCTCCATCCTCATCCCCACTATCCTGAGAAGTCAGTTAAAAGGCAGTGGAGAAACAAAGTACTGTGGACCTAGTTACCAACCTAACATATGAATGACTTGGGTTAATTAGGTCAATGGAAAATTCACCTGCCTCTTCTTTTTTACAGTGTGTACCCAAGTAGGCATTCAGATTTCAGCTGTATTGACTTACAACCAACTTAAGTTGAAACCAGCCCTCAGAAACTGATAGAGTTTGTAAGTCAAAGTTTAAGTAAGTCAAACTGATAGAGTTTGTTAGCCTGTATAGGCTAAGAGAGTAAATCATGGTTCTAGAGATACCCATCTCCCATGTTTGGCTCACTACTGCATGCCAATCAAGTGGTAAAGCAGGCATGTCCAAACTGGCTGAACTATATATGGCCCTAGTCAGCTAGTAATGCAACCCCACAAGATCATGTTAAGCAACAAGGGAGCTATGAAGGAGAGGGTGCAGCCCAGTTCAAATGCTGCCACCTGTGCCCACCCAGTAATTACCATTAGAACTTATGTGTACCCAATGTTACACTCACTGAGCAACTTGATGAGTTGAACACAGCAATTACCAATAAATTATTCCTACCTACCTTCATGGATGTATGCCCCCTGAAAACAGATGTTTTCTGTTATTAGGCAGATATGTAAATTTCCTTATGTAATTATTAAATGGGCTTTTTGTGTTATTTGTTAATATCATTCAGTAAGTTAGAATAGTTTTTGGCAGTGATAGTATAGGGAGTTCAAAATGAATCAAATAGTTTTCTGCTTTTGACATTGTTAAAATTACATATGCAACACAAGTAAAACTAGAAAACCAAGCAGTTGCTTATTTATTAATTTTGTAGCCCAAGGTAGAAGTTTTGTTACTTATATAAATGAACTATACTATATATTTTATGTGTGGACCAAAACAATGTCCCTTCTTTGCAGCCCAGAGAAGCAAAAAGGTTTGCTAACCATATGGTAAAACCATTCAAGAAATAATAACAAAAGAATTCTTTCAATTGCTGTCCCTGTAGAGTTTGCACCTCTGATGGTCTTCAAAACATGTCATTTGTAGGCCCAAATGTCCTATGTCATTGCTTCATAAGATGCTCTTCTGAATGAAGAGGATGCCCTACTGCAATGCAGAGATGACATGGAGAATCTGCCCTGCATGCCTTTAGCTTGATGATGGTCAGAATCAGGAACCCTGAGTTCCAGCTTGATAACTTCTGACATGATTAATCAATATCTAAATAAACAACTGAAATCATGAACTTTAAATTTTCTCGCACATTTAAATGCAAAGATAGTTATTTTTAAAAACAAATCCAAAGAAAATAAAAAAAGAAGTATCAGGGTTAAACTGTTGTTCAATGGTAGAGGATTGGTTTAGCAAGCAAGAGGGTCTGGATTCAACTCTCAGAACCATAAAAAGAGAGGAGAAAAGAAAAAGAACATACATTTATCTGATATGAAATAACTGAAAACCATTAATGGTTTTTTTCCATCATGGTATCACTGTTATGAGTAGGAACACAAGAATTAAGTGATACAGTGATTTGTGATCATATGATAAAGGAGACCTGGATAACAGATTATAGAATATATATACTTCAATTAATCAAGATTCTATGTGGAAACCTACATATTATGCTTGTATTTATGAGGAAGAAATTTAAATTGTGAAGCAAATTTTTTTCTTTCTTAATAAAGTTTATGATATATTTTAGATTAACTAGAAAAAAGAAGTTAAAGTGTCCCAAAACATACATGATTGGTGTTTGAGGAGATGAAAATTCTAGTTACCATGATTTGCAAAATATATTATCTTTCTTAATTTCAAACAACAGAGTAGTGATTACTTCCACAAAGATCCTTGTAAGAGACTTTAGATAGGATTTATGCAGGCCTTCTTTACTGAAGTTTATTGAGCATTTTTTAATATTCAAAATAGTTAAAATTAAGTTATGACTATTTTCCTGAAGATGTGAACTATATCACTATATTCTGTCTTTAATAGTCACATCTCACTCTTGGTTGTTGAACGCAGAATGTCAAGAGAACAAAAAATATATATATAGTATAGATTCTGAAAACTACAATCCAAGATTAATTTGGAGAAGAGTTCTAAAGTAAATATTAGTGAACTCACATATGAATCTTCAAAACTGTCTAATTTCAAAGAATATTTTCAAGAAGTTATAAATTGTCTTGCATAAAAGTGACTCAAAATGAATGTAACAGGTTCTTTCATGATTGAAAGGAAAATAGGGGAACAATTTTTAAAAATAAGTTTACTAAAATGTGTTTACTTTATACTATAGCAATGAATAATTGCCATGATATAATCATAAATTATAGACATTCTAAAATAAAAGATTGTATAGCATGAGAATTAGGCAGAGAATAGGAAATAAAAGTACTTAAAATTATTATTTAGATTTTTTTCAGAAAATTCTCACTATCCTTTCTCTCTTACCTAAATAGATTTTTTTTCCTGCATTAATCTTGAATTTAGACATGTGACTACTTACTGTGGGCAATGGAAAGCATCAGTGTAGAGATTTGGCTTGGATTTTATGAGCATTTGATCTACTATGTCAGAACCACCTGCCCTATATTCAGGACTGTAGGATGAGAAATGTAAAAGAAACCATATGGTTGAAGGTAATAGTTCAAGTGATGATGAGATAAGTATGAAATAAGCCTGAGTCATATTGGGAGCATAGGACTGGGGCCCCAGACATGGAAAATTCTAGTCCAATCTAGCTCAACAGATTTTCAACTAACCTTCACTATTATCATCATGAGAATAAATAATGGTTCTTTCAATTCAAATAATTCATCTCATAAGAGCTAGAAAGAGCAAAGTACAAACTGACAAGCCAAAACTCTCACCAAGAAGAAAATAAACTATTGAGATCATGAAAACAACTTTTTTTCCAATTTTTATGTTTGGCATTGTTCATCATGAGACTTTGGCAGTTGTTTAGGTGAACCACCATTTCTGAATATAGTTGTTCATTAATGAATGAGTTCAAGGAATCCTGATTTTATATGAAAATAAATGAATAGCTATAGGATGCAAATGGTTCTGCATAATGGCCTCCAGTTCTTAAACAAGGGACTTTATGTTCTTAGAGATTAACACATCCTGATATTTTAAAGAACTTCAGACCTATTATTAATATTCATAAATAACTAAGTTAAGAAAATATAACATTTAAGGAATGATTGACAAGAAAAATCAAAGTATGTCAGAAATGAAAATGTCAGTACTGATTTAGACATGTACAAGCACTTATTTGTGATATTATTGTAATTTTTGTTTCTATGGGCATAGTTTTCATATAAGATTGTTGAATGTGATAGTCACTGAGATTCACTTTGTCAAGAAATAATGCTCCTTCTTCCTAAATTACTGAAACATTTCCAGGAGACATATGAAGACAAAGGTGTTGTGGCATGGCTATCTTCTAATAAAATCCAAAGAGATTTGCTTGTCTTCCACACATTCCCTTGAATTTTGAGTTATGTCCTATAATTAAATCCAGAGGAAGTGTGTTGTAATTCTCCCTGATAGCCCATCTTTCAATGTTTTCACACATATTTTGGGAATGACTTGGTTTAATGAAGCTAATTGTTCTCTGTGGGAAATAAAAAAGGGCATTTTGAGGAGGTTTGGTTTCACTGTACTGACATTTTCTTGGTATTTTATTAATATGTGAAATAAGATATTGATACTAAGCATAAGTAAAATCATTCCTATGGCTATGTATAATAGATTTTATTACATGAAGCCTGTTTTAAGTCTGTTATTTGAAATATAGGTTGGTTTTCAGAAAAATTATGGTATCCCTAAAGATTAGTATTCCAGACAAAACCGAAAAACACCTATCTAGGATCCTAGAGTAATTTAAATTACTTTTGGATGTATATCACATAAATAAGAAAAATAAATTCTAATGTAAGTAACTTACAGACTATGCACTAACAATATCATCATGGAAGGATAATTCAGAACTTCACATTTGTTTTTTGGAAATTAATTACCTGTACTGTAAGCCAGACATAAAGAAAATGACTCTAAATTGAGATTAGATAATCAACAAAAACAAGATATTAAATTAACAGAAATTAAAGTATATAAGAGGAAATAGGAGACCTGACAAAGTTGCTTGTGTTGGTGGGATAGGATTCATAGTTAGAGTGAGCCTATCTTATGACAGTGTTCTAAGCAAAGGAGGTTAGTAGTGGTGACAATACATCTGCAAAGAGGAGAATTTCCAAGCACCAGTATGAGGTGAAACAAATTCCTGCTTTAGTGCCTGTTGAAAAAGAGAGAAATAATCATGCTTTCTCACTTTTGTGTCAAAGAATGACTATCTTTAGTTAAATAAAAATGAGTCTCTGAATAAAATTAGTGTAAGACATTTTTACCACAGGAATATATCTTGAAACAAAGGCAATTCAACTAAGTAAATTGCACAGAACTGTTTCCAACTATTATTGCAGTGTTGAAATCCAGTATGTTAAGATTAGAAATGTTCAATAATAAATACAGCATTACACACTAATTTAAATAATATTTTAATGTAAAAATTTAAAGATTAGACAATAAGTTGATGTTCACCTGTAAACAAATCAACAAGAATTTAGTGACCTTGTTTTTTATATACTAATTAGCTGTAAGTGATAAATTTGTATCAACTCTACTACTTCTGTGAACTATCCAGCAGTACTTTCTCCTTCCTTTCTAATGATATTGGAAGGACCTCTATGTATCCATCAAGAGCAAGAGCAAGAGCAAGCACCTCAAGACTGGAGGTTGGTCAGGAAGAATTTTTATTTTTTATTTTCTTATTTAAATTGAACTCATTGGTACATTCTAGGTATACAGTACAGTTATATTCATTACAGGGATCTTGTACCTTTACATGACAGGTCTTGGTTCTCATTTTTTCCCCTTGTCCCCACCCTCCCTTTACCCCCTCCTCCCCTCTACACCTACAAACACTTTAATTCCATTTTTACATTTTTTCATATGTTTTTCCTTTTCCCTTGTTCCCCCTTCCCTTTCCTTCTCACTGTCCGTATATCTTTGGTCCTTTTCTTTATATTTCATGTTGATAATTGTCCCATTAGGATCTGGAGTACTATTTTAGTTTTTCACACCAGAAAACTATTCAGTATTTACACATGTGTGACTCATTTGTTTCACTTAGGAGTATATCCTCAAAGTGTATCCATTTACCTATGAATGAATCTACCTTCTCATTCTTTATGGCTGAGCAATATTCCATTTTATAGAAAAACCACATCTTTATCTGGTTTCCAACTGATGGGAAAATGGGCTGTTTCCAAGTTTTAGCTATTACAAACTGTGCCACTATACATATTGTTGTGCATATATCACTGCGGTATGATTTTTTAAATTCTTTTGGAAAGATACCCAGCAGAGAGATGGCTGGGTCAAATGGAACCTCTAGTCCCAGCTCTTTGAGGTATCTCCATATTGATTTCCATTGTGGTTGCACCAGTCTGCACTCCCGCCAACAATGGAGAAGGGTTCCTTTCTCCCCACAACCCAGTCAACATTTGTTATTGTGTGATTTCTTGATAGCAGTCATTCTTTGTGGGGTGAGGTGGAATCTCAGTGTTGTTTTCATCTGCATCTCTTGAATGACCAGTGATGTGGGGCACTTTTTCATATATTTATTTGCTGCTTTTATTTCTTTGTCTGAGACATGTCTGTTCATTTCAGATGCTCATTTTTGAATCGGGTCTTTATATTTGGGGGGGCATGTTTTGAGTTCTTTATATATTTTAGATAATAGTCCTTTGTCTGAGGAGCAGCTGGTGAAAAGTTTTTCCCACATTGTAGGTTGTCTCTTAGTTTTGTTGATGGTTTCTTTTGCAGTGCAGAAGGTTTTAATAAGATGAGATCCCAGTTGTTGATTCTTGCTGCTAGTTCCCATGCTACTGAGGATTTGTTCATAAAGTCTTTTCCTATACCAATGTCTTCAAGAGCTCTGCCTAATTTATCTTCCAGCAACAGTGTTTCTGTTTTTATACTTAGATCTTTAATCCACTTGGATTTTAATTTAGTGCATGATGAAAGATAAGTGTCCAGTTTTAATTTTAGGCAGGTTGAGATCCAGTTTTTCCAACACCATTTATTAAAGAGGCTATTTTTCCTCCAGCAGGGGTGTTCAGCTCCTTTGTCAAAGATGAGGTTGCTGAGTACATCTGGCATTGTTTTTGTGTCTTTCAATCTGTTCCACTGATCCTCAGGTCTATTTCTTTGCCAGTACCATGCTGTTTTTATCACAGTGGCTTTGTAGTATAGTTTCAAATTGGGAATTGTTATACCCGCTGCCAGGTGTCTCTTGCCTAGGATGGCTTTTGCTATTCTAGGTCTCTTATGATTGCAAATGAAGTTTTGGATTCTTCTTTACAGTTCTGTGAAATACAGTGTTAGAATTTCTCAGATATAGAAGATGGGATAGCACCTAGTGACCGTGAAAAGAGAAGTCTCTTAAGAACAGTAAGAGATCATGAGAAATTAATCCAACAACTCCTAGATGATGCAAAGAAGAATAACATAAGACTGATAGGAATCCATGAAGTACCAGGAGAAATTGCAAATGACTTAAAAAAGCTGTTCAAAGAATTAATGACAGAAAACTTCCCAAACAGAGAGGAAGAATTTGACATACAGATAAGTGAGGCATGTAGGACTCACTTGCCATGATCAAAAAAAAATCTACACCTAGACATATAATAATCAAGATTCCAGAAATCCAACAGAAGAATGAAATACTACAAGCAGTAAGAGAAAAGAAACAAATCACATGCAAAGGAAAGCCCATCAGAATCAAAGCAGATTTTTCAACACAAACCCTCAGGTCAAGGAGAGCCTGGAGTGAGGTATTTCAAGTCCTAAAAGAAAACAAACTCCAACCCAGACTGACGTATCCTACAAAACTCTTTTTCAAAACGGAAGAATTTTTGAAATGAAGGTGCACTAAGAAAAAAGCCACACACACACACACACAGAAACTTTAAAGGGATTTTAAGTTCAAGTGGCAAGACTGAGAGTCTTACTCTGGTAACTATGCATAAATAAGACTTTTTAAGGCTGTTTAAACCAGTCAATACCAAGAAGCTGACACAGCGCAGGTTTGTCCCAAATCCTTGGGGTTTCAATCTATGAAACTCTGAAAGAAAATGCAGTGGAATAATGCACAGGAATACAGATGAAAGCCAGAGAAACAAGATGTCCTCTTAAGCTGTAGTTGTGTTCCTGCCCATAGCTGCCTTAATTGGAGATTGGCTTTCTGTTTTGTTAGGATACTTTGATTGAAAAACAAATTATTCAGTTGTGCAGCAGTACTTCTCCAGTGTTAGTCATAGACCAAGTCATAGTGCTGGATTTTATAAGGATGGGAAAGAGGAGATATTGATTTTCATTTGCCCTCACACTCAAAATCACTATCCCAATTTTACAAACAGAAATATATGTTTGAGTAATCCTGGAAAAAAGATTCATTCAAGATCATTTTTAATTATCCTGAGTTATTATGTAAGCAGTATGATCTCTTCCAGAATTTATAATTTAGTATTTTAGAAACCATTTTATGTTTAATTTGATTATAAAATGAGAGCTTTAGACTCAATTTTAAGGGTCTTAATTTGTTATAGTAGAGTAAGTTTTGAATCTAAAAGTCATCTGAAGTACAGTTATTATTTTAATGGAAGGACAACAGCTAATATTGGAAAATTGATACATTAGTTTCCTGAGGCTGCCCAAACAGCAACTGTTTAAACTGGGAAGTTTAAAATAACAGAAATACATTGTTTCCCTATTTGGGAGGCCCTGGTACTGGCATAGGCTTGATTACTCTGCAGTAAAGGGGAATCTCTCTATGTTTCCTTTAGTTTCTGTTGATTGCTGGCAATTTTTAGCATTCCTTGCTTTGCAACTGCATGGCTCCAATTTCTACTTCACAACATGACTGTGTGTGTGTGTGTGTGTGTGTGTGTGTGTGTGAAATTTTGTCTTCATCAGGCCATCTTTTTATAAGGTATTCAACCATGTTTGATTGGGGCTCACTATATCCAAGTATTATCCCATCCTAATCAATTATGTCTGAACTGCATTACTTTCTGAGGTGGTAAAGATTAAGATTTCAGTCTATCTCTTTCAGGGGGATACAGTTCAACTTACAACCGATGAGAAAGTGAAACTATCTTATTCTGTCATTGTGAGTGTTTAATGTTAAGTAAAGAAAAATATCACAAAGAATTTCTGGTTCATCAGATAATAAAACTACAAATCCCTAAGTATTTCAATGAGCAAAAGGTGCAAGTTCCTGGTTAATCCTCTTCACACTTTTAATGCTCATTGTAGTGCAGTTTTGTGTACTCATATTTCAATTTTACTTCTTTGACAAAAGATATTTAATTGTCATGATTTTACCTCTGAACTAAACCAGAAATTTAGCAATGTGAGTTTTCACTGTATTCTCTACTTTACAATGAAAATGGGGAGATTACTTTCAAATTTTATTTTGTGTAGCTATATATCATACAAAGAATATGGGAAGATGCTTTTTAGGAGCAGCCTTTAGCAATTTTGATGTTGCTATAATAAATTATATATTGACTTTGCATTCTTTTAAAAGAAACAGGTAATTTTTTAAAGGGAGTCTTTTCATATGAAAATGAGTAAAAGCCTAAAATTATGTCATAAAATGAACAGGGACATTTTATTCTTTCTTAGTGTCTAGGCAGGCCTTATTATTTTGTATATCCTGTTTGACCTCATGACCATATTTAAAGAGACTAAGAGCAACTTTTCTATAAGAATCTGAAAGTCTTGTGAGGTTTGCTTTTTAAAATTATTTCATTATATAAATAATTTATTTAGTCAACAATAGGACATTTTTTCCCAGTGATTAATATGCATTTGGAAATTCTTGAAGGACAAGAAATTTAACAATTAATTTCTAATACAATTGCTACCAATAAAATTTATATAAAATTAATTTAACATGAATAACAAAGTGTTATGCATTAGTTTTAAAATTGTCCACTTTTTAATTTTTCTTTAAGATAAACTGTTTTGAGTTTTCACTGTTGAATGTTGAAAAACAGTGGCTATAGATACTGTGATTTTAGTGACAGCTGGTAAATATTCCTAGACATGGTCACACATCAGTTTCAGGCTACTTTAGCAACTCTGCTGCAATGAACTCTAAGTTGCATAGTCTGCATGTTACCTCAAATTATAGCATTCAAAGCTTCTAACCTTTGAACAGCTCTCCTCATCTCTAGGTTCTCATACCTTCTTTCTTATTATCCATGTAAAAACTTACAGGAATTAAAAACATCTTCATGTGGTATAACAAATTTTCCTTGCAGAAAGATAGATGGCCTTTGATATGTGAGTTCTGGGCCTTTCTTAGCCTTTGTATGGCTTACCTCAGAAAGCTATAAAGTGAGTTAGATATAGAAAGAAGGAAACTGAGATGCAGTGTAATTTGATTTAGATCACACAGCTAGTAGATTACAAAGATGTAAAGACAAACAGGTTCTAGAGAATTGTCTGCTGTGTTTTTTGAAGAGAGAAGCAGGGTGTAAATTTAAATCTGAATCAATTTTCAGTCTTGTCAATACATAACTAATAAAATGAGCCAGGTTCATTGAGTGTCAAGTTTTCATAAAGCAGACACTATCAACCACCTTTCTGTCACTGAAACCAAATTAGTGACACAACTTTTAGGAGAAAAAATTTGGTTTTGCTCACAGTTTAGGAGCTTTCAGTCCATGGTAGTCTATTTTCAAGGCAGAAATACTGGCTCCAAAGCAAGAAGGGCATGTTGCAGGAAAGCTGCACAATCCATGTTGGTCAGGAGCAGAGAAAGGGAAGAGCAGAGGACATGAATATACCCTTCCAAGTCACACACCCTAACAGAACCACAAAAAGAAGGGCAATTATAGCATGACTAATGGATGTGTAAAGACATTTCCTCATAGAAAATATACAATGAGTAAGTCAACATATAAAAAGGTAAGCAATATCATTAACCACTATGAAAATGTAAAGCACAACAAGATATAATTGCATATCTTTAAAAATGGCTAAACTTAAAAAAATAGGAATACAGCCAAATTCTGGGAAAAATGCATAAAATCAGCTTCTCATAGGTTGCTAGTGGGAATTTAAAAGTTATAGCTACTGTGGAAAACAGTTTGATAATGCATTTTAAGAAACATCATAGAATTCCTTTATGGCCTAATAGTTATGTTGTTAGACATTTAGCTCTGAGAAATAAATAATTATTTTCACATAAAAACATGTACAGGGAGTTCAGCAGCTGTATTTATAACAATTTCAAATTGGAAACAAATCACCTACCCTTTGGAGGGTGAATGGTGATCATGGTATTTCATGATCATGGAGTAGTAGTTTAAGAAGAAACACTGTACTAATATGACAATCTGAAGGAGCTTGCAGAGAACTATGCTGAACAAAAAACAAAAGGCAATTCTGAAAGGTATTATTTCATTTATGTAAAGGTCTTTAAATAAAAAAACACAAATATGGAAAATAGTGATTTTAAGAGAATAAAGAGTTAAGGACAGGAAAGAAGTGGTTATGTTTTTAACAGGCAGCAAGAAGGATTTTTTTAGGTAACTGAAATATACTATCTTTACTGCATCAATACCAATATCCTTCAGTGATACCACACTAAAAATCCGTAAGATGGTACCACTGGGGCAATCTAGGAAAAGGGTTCATAGTTTCTCTTTGCATACATATATACATATATATATATATATATATATATGTGTGTGTATGTGTGTATGTGTGTGTGTGTGTGTGTGTATTTATAGATACATGGCATTATAGTACCTTTTTATTAAAATAATTGCTTTGTCTATATGATACTGAAGAGTTAAACTATAAAACTCAAATAGTAGTGTAGGTAGTAAAATTATATTCATTTTATTTCATTTATATATCATCATCACTCTTCCTTATTCATGTAAAATCAATGATTTAACTTTACTGCTAAGTTACTTCAATCAATCATATACTTCATATATCATTTTTTATTGAGTTTATTGGTACATTTTAGGTATACAGCACAGTTACATTCATCATTGGGATCTTTTACCTTTACATGATGTATCTTGGTTCTCATTTTTCCCCACACCTTCCCTTCCATCACCTCCAACCTCCCCTATTTACAAAGATTTGTTTCCATTTTTCCCCTTTTCTCATACCTTTTCTTTTCCCTTGTTTCTTTCCCCCTACCTTTCCCACTTCTCCTACACCTTTCACCCTCTTCTTATTTATTGAAGGTGGGAAATAATAGCAGAGTTCAATCTTTCAGGGCTTAAGAATCACCTGGTGACTTATTGATTCATTAGGTCCACCCAAAGAATGACTCATTCTGAACATCTGGACTTCATGAAATTGAATCTCTAATAAGTTTTCCTGTGTTTCTAGAGTTAGTAACATGCGTGATCCAGGTGTTGGTTAGTAGTCCATATTTTGTACTTCTGAAGACATAAAAATTAAATATTTCCTAAAGATCATGAAATTCATAGTAGCCAAGCACTGTTTCCAATAAACTAACATTTTATGCCACTAAACTATTTCAAAATTTGGTTTTTTAAAAAATAATTTCAATGTAAGATTTTTCAATTCCTGATTTATGGAGTAATACATCATAATCTAGAATCTACATTTCTGTAGCAGTACTGTAGCTCTATATATCATCCTATAATCTGGTGAGACTTTTATAAAACATTGCCTGTGTTTTCACCACTTGAATTTTTGTTGAAAAATATGAAGCCTTGTATGAAAAATAAAACTTTGTCATAAGATGACTTTCAAACAGAGGAAGCACGCACCCACACAGGACACCAGCTTGCACACAACATATCCTTAAATATAAGGTAGCATTCTATCATAAATCTTATTTTTGAACTGTGAAAGTAAGAAACAATATTATTTTTCTCAATATTACATAGAAGTAGACTCAAAATATGTGATAACATTGCCATCTAATGGATAATGCACAGAGAAAATGTACCATTCATAATTAAATATTCTATTACTATCCAAATTCTACTATGAATCATTGTCTGTGTGCATGGCTTAGACGACAACAGTGCTAATATCCGATTGGTAAAACTTACATTGAACTTGGGCTGCCTGAATGTCTCAGAGAAATTGGAATGACATTTTTGCTGATTTTGATAGCATGACTGATGGCCTTTTGGATGAGATAATTCAATATATTCAGCTATATAGTCTAACGGTTACAGAAATAAACCTTATTGGACATTCACTGGAAAATTTAGTAATCCATCCTGTGCTTACAAGGCCAAGGTTTAAATACTACCTCAGCAGACTTCATACTTCTCTGGTCTCTTTCTGGACCTCACCTTGGCTCACGCTGCAACAGCCGCACCCTTGTTACTACAGGTCTCCAGTTTATGCAGAAATGGAAAAACTCAGGTTCCCTTTTGTAACTGACATGTCGAGATCACTCGGACCAGCGCCAAGCATTTTTATATAAGCTTAGCAATAAAGCAGGGCTTCATTGTTTCAAAAATGTTGTGCTGGTGGGATCTCTAGAGGATCACCATGTTCCTTGTCATTCTGCGCGATTGAAATGTGTAAAACAGCCTTAAAGGACAAGCAGTAAGGACAGATCTACTCCGAAATGATCCACAGCTTGCTTTGCCGAGTTCTGCAAAGCCAGGACCATACCGTGGTGGGATACAATGTCATGGATGCTTTACCCATCACCGCCTGTTCACTCATCGGGAGAGCGTCACACACAACTGTTCTTGATTTGGAAATATTTTTAGAGAAATTCTTCCTGGTTGTTGCCCTCAGATATTTCCAGTAGAATAAAAGCATTGTTAGAGACTTAGCAATTACCTCACTCAACAGTGATTCAAACAGTGTATTAGAATTAAATGTAGATGCCAATAAGTTCTAAGAAATATTTATACTTCTTTCTATGGAAGATAATTTATATCATCCATGTGTTGAGCTTTTTAAACATCAGTTTTACATTCTAGGTAATGTGGCTGTGCAATATTTTTTAATTTTTTCTTTTTACTTCTCTATTACTTTTTGGTTTATTTTGCTACCTAAATATCTCTGTGAAATATGCAGCTTGTATTTAAATCTGATTACTTATTATTGGCCTTCCACAGCCCTTACATCAGACTACATCCTGTTAGAGGCAGTTATTGCTAGAATAACATGAGGTTTTAAATTTTCCAGTTTTGGGGAATTAGTTAACTATAAATTTTACTAAACATCTTACTCTGCTAAAACTGAAAATAAAGTTATGGCTGCAAAAATATATTTTTTTGTCAGTAAGGGATCATGAGAAATCAATCCAACAACTCCTAGACGATACAAAGAAAAATAACATAAGACTGATAGGAATTCATGAAAAAACAGGAGAAAACACAAATGATATAAAAAAGCTCTTCACAGAATTAATGACAGAAAACTTCCCAAACAGAAGGGAAGAATTAGACATACAGATAAGTGAGGCATATAGAACCCCAACTAGCCACGATCAAAAAAAATCTACACCTAGACATATAATAATCAAGATTCCAGAAATCCAACAGAAAAACAAAATACTACAAGCAGTAAGAGAAAAGAAACAAATCACATGCAAAGGGAAGCCCATTAGAATCACAGCAGACTTTTCAACACAAACCCTTAGGTCAAGGAGAGCCTGGAGTGAGGTATTCCAAGTCCTAAAAGAAAAGAATCTCCAACCTAGACTTTTGTATCCTGCAAAACTCTCTTTCAAAATAGATGGGGAAATAAAATACTTCCACGACAAAGAGCACCTGAGAAATTTCATGAACACCAAACCAGCACTGCAAGGAATTCTAAACAATATCCTAGAAAAGGACAACGAAATTCACAATAACATGAGGCCCAACAGACCAAATCAAATAGGCAAGGCAAGAAACTAAAAGGAGATGGGAGAAAAAGTAAAAAGAGTCAACAAATGGACAAAAACATGACAAGAATAAGTCAAAATATATCAGTTGTAACCATCAATGTTAATGGCCTCAATTCACCAATCAAGAGAAACAGATTGGCAGAATGGATTAAGAAGCAAAATCCAACAATATGTTGTATACAAGAAACACACCTAGTGCAAAAGGAAGTCCATAGACTGAAAGTGAAAGGATGGAAAACAATTCTCCATGCGTCAGGAGTCCAGAAAAAAGCAGGGGTAGCAATCTTATTCTCAGATAAAGTAAATTTCAAACCAAAACTCATTAAGAGAGACAAAGAAGGACACTACATCCTTGTAAAGGGAACAATTCAAGAGGAAGAGCTGACAATCATAAACATATATGCACCAAATATAAATGCCCCCAACTATATAAAACAAATATTAAGTAACATGAAAAACCAAATAAGCACTAATACAATTGTAGTGGGGGATTTAAATACCCCACTATCACAAATTGACAGATCTACTAGGCAGAAAATCAACAATGAAATAATAGAACTGAACCAAGCTTTGGAACACATGGACTTAATAGATGTTTATAGAGTATTCCACCCCCAAAAACCAGAATATACATTCTTTTCGGCTGCACATGGATCATTCTCCAAAATAGACCACATACTGGCTCACAAAACAGGTCTAAATAAATGCAAAAAAATTGAAGTCATCCCCTGTTTATTATCAGATCATAGTGCAATCAAACTAGACATCAATAGCACAAGAAACTATAGAAACTTCACAAGCACATGGAAACTGAACAACACTCTCCTAAACAATCAATGGATTACAGAGGAAATTAAAGAAGAAATTAGACAGTTTTTACAAATAAATGAGAATGCCAATACAACATACAGGAATCTTTGGGACACAATGAAAGCAGTTCTACGTGGAAAATTCATAACATTGAATGCCCACACTAGGAAAACAGAGCGGGCTCAAATAAACAACTTAACGATGAAACTTAGACTCCTAGAAAAACAAGAGCAAGAAAAACCCAAAGCTCGAACAAGAGAGGAAATTATAAAGATCCGAGCAGAAATCAATGCAATTGAAATTAAGAAAACGATACAAAAAATAAATGAAACAAAGAGCTGGTTTTTTGAAAGAATAAATAAAATTGACAAACCCTTAGCTAATCTTATCAAAAAAAGGAAAGAAAAGGCTCAGATCCATGCAATTAGGAATGAAAAAGGCGAAGTCACAACAGATCCGAAAGAAATCCAGAGGATCATGAACACCTACTTTGAGAACCTGTACTCTAATAAAATGGAAAACACAGAAGAAATGGACAGATTTCTAGATACTTATGAATTACCAAAGTTGAACGAAGAAGATAAAAACATTTTAAACACCCCAATCACAATCAGTGAAATTGAAAATGTAATTAAAAACTTACCAACAAAGAAAAGCCCAGGCCCTGATGGATTCACTGCTGAATTTTACAAGACATTTAGAGAAGAACTACTACCATTACTCTTCAAACTTTTCAATGAAATTGAAAGAGAAGCTATACTTCCAAATTCATTCCTGGAAGCAAGTATCACTCTGATTCCCAAACCAGAGAAAGATACAACCAAAAAGGAGAACTACAGACCAATCTCCTTAATGAATATAGATGCAAAAATCCTTAATAAGATACTAGCAAACAGAATACAGAGGATTATTAAGAAGATCATCCATCATGACCAAGTCGGATTTATTCCAGAGATGCAAGGGTGGTTCAACATACGAAAGTCAGTGAATGTAATACATTATATTAACAAAGTCAAGGACAAAAACCATATGATCCTCTCAATAGATGCAGAAAAAGCATTTGATAAAATTCAACACCCATTCATGATAAAAACCCTGCAAAAAATTGGAATAGATGGTCTATACCTCAATTTAATAAAGGCTATTTATGAAAAACCATCAGCCAACATCATATTGAATGGCCAAAAACTGAAAACCTTCATGTTAAAATCAGGAACAAGACAAGGATGCCCACTATCGCCACTTCTCTTCAATATAGTTCTGGAAACATTAGCCACAGCAATTAGACAAGAGAAAGAAATTAAAGCAATAAAGATAGGAAAGGAAGAAGTTAAACTATCATTATTTGCTGATGATATGATACTCTACATTGAAGATCCAAAAAACTCCACCAAAAAACTTCTAGACTTAATTGACAGATTCAGTAAAGTATCTGGATACAAGGTGAATACCCAAAAATCAATAGCCTTTCTATACACAAATAACAGACAGACAGAAAGAGAAATAAGGGAAAAAATTCCTTTTACAATAGCATCCAAAAAAATGAAGTATCTAGGAATCAATCTAACAAAAGAAACAAAAGATCTCTACACTGAAAACTACAGCACTCTGAAAAAAGAAATCGAAGAGGATATAAAAAAATGGAAAGATATCCCCTGCTCCTGGGTAGGAAGAATCAACATAGTGAAAATGGCCATACTACCGAAACTGCTATATACATTCAATGCAATGCCAATTGAAATTCCAACACTATATTTCACAGAACTAGAAAAAAGAATCCAAAAATTCATTTGGAACCACAAGAGACCTAGAATAGCAAAAGCCATTATAGGCAACAGTCACATGGCACCAGGTGTAACAATTCCCAATTTGAAACTATACTACAAAGCCACTGTGATAAAATCAGCATGGTACTGGCAAAGAAATAGGCCTGAGGATCAATGGAACAGACTGGAAGACACAAAAACAAATGCAGATGTACTCAGCTACCTCATCTTCGACAAAGGAGCTCACCATCCTCAGTGGAGGAAAGATAGCCTCTTTAATAAATGGTGTTGGAAAAACTGGATATCAACCTGTCACAGATTAAAATTAGACCCTTATCTTTCGCCATGCACTAAATTAAAATCCAAATGGATTAAAGATCTAAATATTAAAACAGAAACATTAAACTTGCTGGAAAGTAAGTTAGGCAGAACTCTGGAAGACATTGGTATAGGAAAAGACTTTATGAACAAATCCTCAGTAGCACGGGAACTAGCAGAAAGAATCAACAACTGGGATCTCATCTTACTAAAAAGCTTCTGTACTTCAAAAGAAACCATTAGCAGAACTAAGAGACAATCTACAATGTGGGAAAAAATTTTTACCAGCTGTACCTCAGACAAAGGACTATTATCAAGGATATATAAAGAACTCAAAACAATCAGTCCCCCCAAATATAAAGACCCGATCCAAAAATGGGCATCCGAAATGAACAGACATTTCTCATACAAAGAAGTGAAAGCAGCAAGAAAATATATGAAAAAATGTTCCACATCACTGGTCATTCGAGAGATGCAGATGAAAACAACACTGAGATTCCACCTCACCCCACAAAGAATGGCTGCTATCAAGAAATCACACAATAACAAATGTTGGCGGGGTTGTGGGGAGAAAGGAACCCTCCTCCATTGTTGGTGGGAGTGCAGACTAGTGCAACCACTATGGAAATCAATATGGAGATACCTCAAAGAGCTTGGACTGGAGGTTCCATTTGACCCAGCCATCCCTCTGTTGGGTATCTTTCCAAGAGAACTAAAAGAATCATATCACAGAGAAGTATGTGCACCCATGTTTATAGCGGCACAGTTTGTAATAGCTAAATCTTGGAAACAACCTATTTGCCCATCCGTTGGAAACTGGATAAAGAAGTTGTGGTTTTTCTATAAAATGGAATATTACTCAGCCATAAAGAGCGAGAGAATAGATTCATTCATAGGAAAATGGATACATATTGAAGATATACTCCTAAGTGAAATAAATAAGTCCCACATGTGTAAATACCAAATAGTTTCCCTGGTGTGAATATTCTGCAACAATGCATAAGATTCTAATAAGATTACTGACATTTAGAAATGGGAGGAAAGGAGCTAAAGGTGTAGGGAAGGTGTGATGCGTAGGGGAAGAACAAAAAGGGAAAAGAAAAAAATGTGAGAGAATGAAAAGATGAAAATAAAGTGTTTGTAGATGGGGAGGGGAGGAGGGGTGAAGGAAGGGCAGAGGTAAGGGGAAAAAATGAGAATGAAGACTTGCCATGTAAAGGTACATGATCCCAACAATGAATGTAACTGTACTGTATCCCTAAATGTACCAATAAACTCAATTAAAAAAAATATATATTTTTTTGAAATCAGTTTCTTTATACCTAAAATATACTTTTATTATAAGATTGAACCAGGTAGTTCATATATGGCAATGTTATAAAAGTTTTCTATCAAGTCATTACTGTTGCTATTAAACATATGATGGCTATTAATAATGAATGTAACTGTACTGTATCCCTAAATGTACCAATAAACTCAATTAAAAAAAATATATATTTTTTTGAAATCAGTTTCTTTATACCTAAAATATACTTTTATTATAAGATTGAACCAGGTAGTTCATATATGGCAATGTTATAAAAGTTTTCTATCAAGTCATTACTGTTGCTATTAAACATATGTTATGGCTATTAAAATATGTTTTCTACTGGTAGGCTCAACATTATTTCTTATGTTGACTTTTATTAAAGATTTTTTAATGTTTGAATGCTCTCTGCCTTAATTCATTTAAACTTTGCTAAATTTGCTAGTGTTGCTTGAACTTTCAGATCACATTTCTTTTAACTTTTTTCCTGGACTTCCTTGTATGTACATAATAACTAAATGTTGAAATCTATGAAATACTTTTATGGATTTAGATAGTTTTTAAATAATGTTAAATTTAATTGATCTAAAGACTAATGTAAATAAAATAATTCATGTTTAAATTGAAAAAAATAACTCCCTGTTCAGTGATACGTATGCAAATGTTTCTGAGGTATGGAGATTTTTGAGTCTTTTGACTTTACTAAAGGTGCTGAATAGCATTAAATTCACTACTTTCCTTTCTTGTTTTACTTGTGAAAATAATGCACTAAGATGGATGGAATGTCTGCTTGCATTCACTAATTAGAATGGACAGAAGGTTTTTGTAAGTATATATTGTATAACTGATGCATGTTCATTTTTAGCTTCATGTTATTGCCCTGGTGTTAATAAATGAAGAAATGGCTATCTGAAAGAGCAACTAAAAATTCTACTACAAGTCCAGACAAAAGTCCTAGATTTATTAATTGTTGTATATAGATATTCATATTTTTATTATATAGAAAGCAATAACATAATAAACCACAAACTAGTAAGTTGTCCTAAACGTTATACTTCATTTTTAAAAATATATCTATTTTCCTACTTTCTGGAATATGAAGGGGAGAACATTTCTACATTTTTGTATGATTTCTTGGATTGAAAATTCATTCTCCATCAAAATACTTAATCGCTAATTGCAATTTTCACCAGTATGAAGTTCTCCAATTTTTTTGAAATAAATTAGAGAAATTACTAGTAAGAAGAGGAAATTGCAAAACTAGTTTTGTATAGAAACATACATTAAATTATAAAAACAGAAACTGAATTTAAAAAGAGAGTGGCAATCATATTCTGTTAACTAACACACAAACTGGTCATAGCTGACTTATAAATTGGGCAAACATACTACAATTTTGTCCTTCTCAAAATGTAACAAAAACTTTGAATTAAATGATCTTTACGTTTTTGTGATTTAAAATCTAAAATGAAACATTTTCCTTTCGTTTGTATTGACCTTTCTTAATGAGGATAAAAAGTGGTTCCAGTTGGAAAAGTCCTTTGAAATAAAATTGAATCAAAAATCTCTCATGGGTTTCTGCCCAAGTTACTTTTCTCTTGTTGCTGAGACAAAATACTTGACACCGTAGGTTAAAGGGCAACGAGTTTATTTCTCTCACAATTTGTAGAGACTTCATTCCACAATGTCTGGCTCCAATGCAGAGTGGCACAGAGGAGAGTTCACTGCACCTATATGGTAGCAAGAGCAACAAGGAGCCTAACATCCCTTAACAGTCTGCATTGTTTATCTTATCCAGATGGCCAGGATTAGGACTATGTCAAACTAGTCAATGGACTGATTTAGTAATCACACATCTTTATTCCCAGCATCTCATACTCTAGATTTAGCTACTTCTGAAAAAGACCTATGCCCACACTGGGCTTTGGAGTAACATCTAGACACAAATCATAACAGTTTCCTAACTGCTTTATAATGCAATGAGTTTAAATCACTTTTAACATTTTTCACAAATATGTTTCATGTAATGTATTTTCATAAAATTATATTTTCCTCAGAAATCTCCTTCCCTGAAAGATTCATTACATCTTTAGAAAATATGGTCTTTCAAGTTTTCAGCTTTCTTAGTAAGTTTTTCAGTCTTTTATATAAAATATAAAATTCTATTATATTTAAGTTGGCCAAGGTAAGCAATCAACTTATTTAAAACTTCTTAGAATTCTATTTTTCCCTTATCAAATAAAAAATAGAGAACAACAAATGAAAGAAAGAAGGAAGGGAAGGAAAATGGGGCTATAGGAAAGAAAAAAGAAGCTCATGAAGAAAAAACTTGTAAATGCAATTGAAGAATTGAACTACCATGGGACAATTTGATTTGCATATGCCATATGTCACATCACACACTCCATAAATTTTTTGCATACTACATGTTCTCCTGATATTCTTTGCTGGAAATGAAACTGCTAATTCAGAAACCATGCATATTTAAAGTTTGATGGATACTGCCAGATGATCTCTTGATAAAAACTAACACTAAAGCAGTGTTGGTTGCAGTTGAGGAAAATGGAAAAGTCAGAGACCACAGTGAGTAATTTGACTTTGTTCAATGTAAGTCCGTACTTTTGGGAGTATATACAGTATTAGTCCCATCTCTCTCACACAGCCATTAAGCATTTATTACTCACTTGTAACAAATGTGCTCATTTGTAATGGTTATATCATGGCCAAAGATGAAGGGGAACTAAGTTCATCTGTCCAAATAATTTTGTCTACTTGATGGTGATATTTCCATAATGGATGCTTCCTGGTAGGTGGTAGAGATCTTCACACTTCATGTCTACTTCAGTGTGTCCATGTGTGTACTTCTACCTCATATCTTCCCCTCAGATTTACTAATCCTGTTGCTCCTATCTCTCCAAGAAGAAGAACATTCTTTAGGCATCTGTTTTCATTCTTATCTCAGGGTCATTTCTTTTCCTACCCTGTGTGGATGAACTTACATACATCTCTACACTATCATTATTGGCTTGCATACATACTATCTGATATATTTATAGGAAAAACTTCTTTTTTTAGGCAGATGCATGACCCTCCTAGGATCATAGTTATAAGTGAGAGAAAAGGCAACAATACAACTGTAAAGTAATTTGTAGTTATTATCTACCAGAAGATATAGTCTATGTGTGCTGGCTAGTCCTACTCAGGCTCAATCAAGGGGTTCCATTAGCAAATTATGATGGACTCTTTCAGAGTATTCCCATTTATGACTTCATGGCATCGATAGCACCTTCTGCATGACCATAAGTTCTAGGTTCATAGATTGTGGTGTAATGTGATCAAAATTTCTCAAAGGATATACATTATAATTATTTGCTGAGACTGGCATGACTTTGTATCAGCATTCCAAAAATCTTACATTTTTATTATTCTGAATGGCCTTCTCATAACCTCTAAACAGTATATTTTTCTACCATAAACTCTTCTAATATCATAGACCCTTCTATAATATATCTTAATAAGTTCTATCTTTTGCCACTCAAAATATGTGTATCCAATTGAGGCCCACAAAGTAATAGTCACCATTTCTCATCCCATCTCATCAGTTATTGATGTTGCCAATCTGCGAAATGATGAAGTGGCTCTTATCATTTCAGAGAGTATTGTACAGGGAAAGGACAGTTAATCCTGAGGAAAACCTGTAATGAATAACTGTGTCTATCCCATGTGAATGTAAATAGGTTCTCATATCCTTTTATACAGCATATAGAAAAAACCTAATAAACCAAAGCAATGGTTACATAGTCATGTAGCTGACTCCTTATTGATCTCCTCTAACAATATAACATGTTGTATGAACCTGGTTTGAGTCCATTATTTGTTTAGGGTTGCAGTAGGTTACAGCAATTATGGGAGAAAAAACTACATTATTTCTTCAAGAGATAGATTAGACAATTAATCAAAGATATGATAGGGCCGAGGGTTTAGCTCAATGGTGCCATCACCTGCCTCACAAGAGCAAGGTCCTGAGTTTGATCCCTGGTATACAAGAAAAAAAAAGATACAATAATGACCATGATTCCTTCATTTTAAAATCTTTAAAAATCTTTAGTGATATCTATTACCTGCATGTCTCAGGATATGATATTATTTTTTGTTTTTATTTTTACTGGCAATGGGAAGCTCAGAAGTTTCTATTTGACTCTTTTTCAAGTGTCAAGTAATTCCTCTTATCCTTCAGCCCAGAGAACATAATTTCCCTGCCTTTACTGACATTACATAGCTCCCTTCTAAATCTCTGAACCATAGAGGTATTCCTCATTTGCCATGGCTACTAGGAAGGGTACTAAAAATAAAGAGATAAGATTGGAGTAGCTGAAAGGCTTTTATTTCTTTATTTCTTTTGTTATTGTTGTTTGTTCTTTGATTTGTTTGTTTACTATAGATCTGTAGTTATTCTTTGTATTCTTCCCACTATCATCTCACACTTTACTACAATATTAAATATGTCTTGAGTATCTTTTGGAACATATTCCATTTTCATCCATAGCAAGCACATTTTGAGACCTGTCTAAATTATGCTGAGACATGAATATTATTACTTTTAGCAGCTAAATCATTATATTTTTTGCTTTTTAATTAAACTTATTGGTACATTTTAGATATGCATAATGTTTACAGTCAACATTGGGAATTTTTTACCTGCACATGATATAAAAACAGTATGGTGCAGCAAAAAACAGACCCAAGGATCAATGAAACAGATTAGAAAATGCAGAAACATTTTGAAACATTGGCCTAAAGTGAAGTCTTAGTTTAATTGACAGGAAGCAGGACTTCTCTCTTCTAGCAAGGACTGCTCATACATCTAGGAGTACCAGAATTTTGGCCATATTTCATTGATGTTCCCATCACAGGCCTCGGAATTCTTCTTCTTTACCTGTCATGGCCATAACAAAAGTCAGGCCCAAGTTAAAATATAGGACAGGAATCTGTAACTTTTTTTGTGTGTGTGTGAAGGGCTAGATAATTAGTACTTTCCATTAAATGCTAATACATGATAACAAGTGTTTTCCAATAAACCTTTATTTATAAAAAGCATGCTTCTTGGCATATTTGATCAAAGAGCTATAGTTTCATGATCTATGCCTAAAGTTTTTGCCAAGACTGGTTTTTTTTTTTTTTTTTTTTTTTTTTGGTACCATGGATGGAACTTGGGTGCTTGTGCTTGTGAGGTAGGCAGTGCACCACTGAGCTAAATCCCCAGTCCTCAAATAATTTTATAACATGACACAAGATTAAATTTTTTAGATGACTAATTAAAATCTCTGTCTTCTTTTCATTTGAAGTTGTCTTTGGTGGAGAATAGAAGCCACTCAAGGGGCCTAGGGATTTAGCTTAGTGGTGCGCCTGCCCTCCTCACACAAGGTTCTGAATTCAATCCCTGGTGCCAAATAAAAAAGTGCCACTCCAAAGTCTTACTCTTCTAATTACTATTTCCATCCTATCCTTCAGTTTTTGGGCCATTTCTTGAGACATGTACTTTATTCCCATACTCTGCAGGTGTAGTTTTAGTAAGGATCTTGCTTCACCAAGTTGCAGCGTCCACCTGAAACAGGTGCTCTTGTTACCATCTAAATGAAGAATCCAATTCAAGATTTACTACCACAGTGCAAAGTGCTTAGATGCATGTAGTTTATTCAAGTTATGATCTTAATAGCAACCTCTGAGTGGCTAAGATATAAAATCTCCCCATGTGAAGGGAGAAGAAAGTAGAATATCTTTCACTGGTGGTGTTACCTCTGGGCATGATAGCCTCTTCTCTCAGATCCTCTCAACATCTTTGACACTGGATGAATATTACCTAAGGAAAATAAAAAACAGGTAGGCAGGGAGATACAATAAGTTATAGGAGTACTGTAAATTGCCTGCCAGTAACCTCCTGGTGAGTATAGCTCAACTTATATGCCATTGAGAGAATTCTCACAGACATTTTTCTAAAGGAGTGATTTAGAGAAAACACTGCATAAAGATAAAATGTAAGTTATATCCATGGAAATAATAACAAACTAGTTATAACAGTATAGTGGTCAATACTTAATTTAATAGTGAATATAAAACAGTGAATAAAATAATGTCATAATTGGGGCCAACTTGATGGATATTGTATCTATCTGGATGCAATTATGCCAGTGACAAGGGAATGATGTCAGTGCCCTTCAACTAAAAACCACCAGGAACTGCATTTGAACATGTGTTTATTGCTCATTGAAGCAAAGGAGAACTCATGCATGGAAAGTCGCAGGCTATATCAGCCAGAAGAGGTTGAAAAGGATTTATGATAAAATTTGGTTTTGTGTTTGGTAATTCTGGGGAGTACTCAGAGATAGTAGACTTTTCTCTGGGTTAACTCTGAGTCACCCAAAACTCCCACCAATCATTGTGTGCACCCAATACATAGTGGCTAGCGTGGAGTGTCAATGTCTTTGCCTACCCTGGCACTGACATCCCAGCCCCTCTTATACTTGAAAGTGTGTCTCTTTGTCTTTCTTTCTTTGGCCCTCTCTAGGCAGATCAGAGGACTGGTTGGCCTCCAATGAACAGCATTTCAACCATGTATAAGGTGTTTTTTAAAATGTGATTTTAATTTAATTTTCCCTGTTGGTTAAATGATGTTGAGCACCTTTTCACATATCCCTTGACCATTTGTAGGTAAAAGCATTTTTTTTGTATTGAAAAGGGAAAAATCAATCCTATGAATATGAATATACTACTAATAAAGATGAGTTTAGCACTATCTGAAATATTTATCATTATTTTCACAATAATAAAATACTTTGTCCAAATTAAGATTTGACATTTTCCCCTATACCATCAAAATATAAGGAAAGAAAAGCAGCCAGTGTGCTGACATATGCCTCTACTACAAGCACTCTGGAGGCTGAAGCAAGCAGCACCCCCCCAAAAAGAATCACCGTAGTCACAAGCTAAAGTTCTTAATAAATTATTAAGAATTTTTTGCAGTGCCTGCTTTGCAAGCACAAGGACCCAAGTTCAATCCCCAGTACCAAGAGATAAATAAATAAATAAATAAATAAGAATTTTTTTGCTTCATACACTTGAGTTACAATATGTTATTCAAAATAAAAGTTATGATTTCTATTTTCAGAAGCTCAAATTCATAGATGAAGATATACTCAGAAGCATATTATTCAAATCATATAAAAAATCTATTATTTTTAAATATATAAAATATAATAATACCTTTTAAAATGTTTTAAATTTGAAATATGCTACTAAAAATGTCTGGAAAACATGATATTTGAAAAATATTTTAAACTAATCAGAGTAACTCTTTCCCCAGTTGATTTGGTTATAGAAGATTTGGATTTACCATGAAAAGGCCAAATTCAAATTATAAAAATAACATAAGAAGGTGAGTAGAAAATGTTACTCCGTTTTTATAATGTTAGAGGGCCACTCAGCAGGGACATTTTCTTGTTATCCAGAAGTATTTTACATAAACCCTTTCTATTCCTTTTTCTTTCAGAAAAAGAGTGAGTGTACTGCCACATGATCTGCTGAGATGTTATCTATTGCAATGGCTTTCTGACCTGGGCAGCCTTGGTAATTAACTAAGGGAGATCTATTCCCCATCTATCACTGTCTCAAACTCAGACTGAATGCCCAGTGGAGACTCAATATGAATAATACATGACAGTAAAATATTTAATAAGTAATGTAGAATATGATCATCAGAAACATGGTTGAAATAATTCTAAGAATCACATACATAAATGACCCAATTAAAAAATCTTGTTCATATTTATATATTTCTCCCACTTTTCTTTCCCTTATTAGCTTTCTCCTACCTTTCCCACTTTTGCTACACCTTTAGCCCATTTCTTCCTATTTCACATTGTCCATTATATCATTAGGATCTTATGCACTATTATAGTTTATTCACACCAGAGAAACTATTCGGTATTTACACATGTGACTTATTTATTTCACTTAGGTGTATAGCCTCAATATGTATCCATTTTCCTATGAATGAATCTAATTTCTCATTCTTTGTGGCTGAGTAATATTCCATTTTATAGTAATACCACATCTTCTTTATCCAGTTTCCAGCTGATGGGCAAATGGGCTGTTTCCAAGTTTTAGCTATTACAAACTGTGCCACTATAAACATGGGTGTGCATGTATCACTGCGGTATGATTCTTTTAATTCTTTTGGAAAGATACCCAGCAGGGTGATGGCTAGTCAAATGGAACCTCTAGTCTCAGCTCTTTGAGGTGTCTCCATATTGATTTCCATAGTGGTTACACCAGTCTGCACTCCCACCAACAGTGGAGAAGGGTTCCTTTCTCCCCACAACCCTGCCAACATTTGTTATTATTTGATTTCTTGATAGCAGCCTATCTTTATGGGGTGAGGTGGAATCTCAGAGTTGTTTTCATCTGCATCTCTCAAATGAACAGTGTTGTATTAAGACAGAAACACTAAACTGCTGGAAGATAAATTAGACATAGGTTTTGAAGACATTGGCATAGGAAAAGATTATATGAACAGATCCTCAGTAGCACTGGAACTAGCAGAAAGAATCAACAACTGGGACCTCATCTTATTGAAAAGCTTCTGCACTGCAAAAGAAACCATCAACAGAGCTAAGAGACAACCTACAATGTTGGGAAAAAATTTCACCAGCTGCTCCTCAGACAAAGGACTATTATCTAGAATATATAAAGAAGTCAAATTTATCAGCCCCCCCAAATATAAAGACCCAATGCAAAAATTGGCATCTGAAATGAACAGACATTTCTCAAAGAAGTAAAAACAGCAAGTAAACATGTGAAAAATGTTGACATACATTTTCTGAGAGAAAGTATAGCATCTATATCAATTAGCTGTTGCAGTGTAAGAAAACCACTTCAAAATTCTCACATGTACATATTGGCTGGCCAGCTTTTCTTGTCTTGCCTGAGTTCATAAGTACATCTGTGGTTAAATAGGGGATTCAGTACACAGTTCTGTTGGTCCTTGCTCATCTTATTTGTGTACTGAAAGTGTGATGACTGATATCTTCTCTAGAATGGTTACACTAGAAGAGTTGGGATACCTTGCTGCTCTGCCTAATTATATGTTATCATTCAGTGGGCTTTCTTTCCTAGGCTTTACCTCAGGTTGTGATAGGGATCTGCAGTAGAGACTAGAAGCACACAGGGGATCAAGAAGTCCAAGATTGGAATTATACATCTCTTTCATTATACTCAGTTTGCCAAAATGATTTACAAGGTCAGTTTTACATAATCTACTTGACAAAACAATTCCCAAGACAGTCAAGATTTAAAGCTGGAAAAGTAGACCTATTTCTTAAAAGAAGGAGCTGTAAGTCACATTGCTTTGAGGAGTTGGGTTACAAGTGAGATTCACTTTGCAGTTAATGTACTATATTGTCATACAACACATTTTGTTCATTATTGTTTTTCAGCAGCTATAAGAATACCTGGAAAATATGTGACACTCAAATATTTGTTAAACAAATAAATGTAAAATCATACTCAAGGAGTGGTATTTATGTGAAAATAATACTCATTGCTTGCTCATTATTTATTCCAACAGACCTAAAGTATGCTCTGATAGAATACAGAGGTTCAAAAGCAAAAACCTTTATTTCACAGGTATTTTTGAAATTATTTTCTAGATGTAGACTCAGTTTTGGAATAATTTTCTCAGAAATTTAAAAAATGTGAAGCAGCTGCTACTTTGTAACATGATTCTTCTCTCAGGACAGTAATGATCATTTCCCTTTTTTCTTTTCTCTGAGACATATCTGGAAATTCTAGTGCCTGGTCCTTGAGATCATATTGAATCAATAACAGCCTTCTACAATTCAATCTATGATGATTTTCCTCTTCTTTAATTTTCAAAGAAATATTAAAACTAAATTTTAAGAGAACATGGCAATAAATAATTCACCTTTATACTTCACATTGTAAGACAGTTAAAATTTCACTCAAAAAGAAGAAATGAGAGAGATAGGGAAGGGATGTAAGGAAAATTATAGGGTGGATGGATATGTTCCAAATACATTCTATACATGAAAATATCACAATAAAACACAATATTTTGAAAAACTAATATGATCTAAGAATATATATATATTTTAAGAAGTCACTCTAGATTCTCCAATATTTGTTCCACTATGAGTCTCTAGCACTATGCAGTGATTCATGAGCACTGAGTGATTCTACATAACATCAGGAACATAAGCTTCAAGAATACAAAATTTTGCCTCATAAGTCTTATCAGTTTTGAAGAGCATCTCCACTGTGCGTCTCAGAGAGTGGACATCCAGCAACTACTGTGCATTTAGGCTTCTGAAAACAGTGACAGCTATAGAAACTCTTAGCTTTGATTTCCAACTCAGAAATCAGAATTTTCTCTCAAAATACACTGTTCATGTAATTAATATTTTTGAGATTCTCCAACCCGAATTCACAAAGTCCTACATTCTGGCCAGTATAGTAAAAAGGTTTATGTTGTAATTAGATTGGTAGAATTTATTGAGTGCATTTGGTGATTGCACATATAATATTTGAAGGAATGTGTTTCAGTCCTAATTCCACCAAAACGAAAAAGAAGAATTTTCATAAATTTATGACATATTATAGAGATTTGTTTGTGGAAATAAATGGTAACTTTTGAGAGCCATGTTTCATTTATACAATATTCTGTGCCTATTTGAACATGTGCTTAGAAAGCAACGCATCAATTTTCCAAATTATTGCATTATTTATCTAATAGTTTTTCAACTGCTAATTAGAAGTCTACTTGTATTTCCATTATTGGAAATGAAATATAAAATATTTTCCTGAATTTTATAAAACAGATAAGCTAAATTCAGCGATTTTCTCCTTCTAACTTAAAATTTAAGATACATTTTAATTTTCATTTTAGATTAATATTGCAGTCAATTATTGATTCTTTAATATCAATTGCTTATTAAGAAGCCAAATGTTTTAATATCTCTTAATCTAGGCTTTTATAGTTGTCATTAACATAGACATATAATTACCATAAAATTTAAACCTAAGAACAAATTTATCTGTAAATTGCTCTCTCTATATACACTCACACATATATATTTATATATATAAATTTATATATATGAGAGAGTTTTTTGTTATAAGCATTCTAAAAGCAAAATAGATGTTTTTTCCAATGTTTGTTAACCTAAAACCACTGTACTGCAGAACATATACCAAGTGAAAACTGTGAAACTAACAGTAAGTTATTGGTGTGGAAGAAGTAGAATAATTGCACTTTAGGGCTCAAATTTCCTAAGAAATAGTTTTTTCGTAATGTAGTATTTAAAAAATAAGATACAAGTTAGTCCAGAGGCACAAAATAATTTATTAACAGGACTAGAATTAAAACTCTGATTAAAGTAAATTATATTAATTGCATAAATAATAGTAGAGACCTTGTTTATTTCTCAATTCATGTTTCAGGCTTCTGGATAGTATTTTTCCTCAATGCTAAAGTCTTCAAATCTAAACCTCTTTGTGGTAAATAAACATCCATTTCTACTAAACATGCTTAAAACTATACAAATTTTATGACAACAGAAAAATAGCAGCAATTCTTTTGAATTTAAAGAAGTTTATATTCCTCAGCTCTGCAAAGAATAAACCTCAAAACCAAGATTTTAAAAATAAATACTGGTTGGGGCTGGGGATTTAGCTCAGCGGTTCAGTGCCCTGCCTTGCAAACGCAAGGACCCGAGTTCAATCCCTGGTACCAGATAAATAAATAAATAAATAAATAAATAAATAAATAAATAAATAAATAAATAAATACTGGCTACCTTCTTCCCCAGATTAAGAGAATCTTTAAAAATCATATCATCTAGTTTAGAGCTCCTCCTAGTGGCTTTATTTGAAAATGTGATGTCTACACAGGAGTACTAAAATATGGATCCACAAAAATGTTACTATACAAATAAAGTAGGAAGAATTGTTAATATTCTAAATTATATTGAAATGCAACTACTTAGTTTTATTTTTATACCCATAAGATGTTTAAACGAAACTTCTTATAATACAAAATTCTTCAAGTTAGAAGGTCATGGTCACAGTTTTTTTACACCAGAAATATAAAAGCAAAGCTTTTCTTATTGTTTAAAAGAGAAAAATACCATTGAAAGAGTAGACTAGAGTTTGAATGATAATGTAAAATGTAGTAGTAAACTTTGTTTTTATTGTTTTCATAGTAAATATGAGGAACTGAGGTATAATTCACTTTTTTTTTATTTCAGTGTTTGATGTGAAACTAAATTCCTTTTCTGTCAGCAACTCCAAAACACAAAAGAAAACAATTCCAACGTAAATGTATTGAAAGATACTGAGGTTATATTTTGAATACACATGCTATGCTTGAAACAGTTTTTAGTCAGTAAGCCAGAAGGAAGGCGAAGGAGAAAAAGAAATTTTAAAATTACACACGGTATAAAATGTTCTTATGTGACAATAGCATCACTTTTTTACAGAGGGTGTCTGCTCAGTCCTCCTTTGTTCCTTAGAGAGGTGTTCTTTTCTTAGCAGAGAAATTACATACACTCAGCTTCAACAGATATTTTAAGTAAATACAGCATTGTCTTGCATTCTTAGCCAGCGTGACTGGTGGGCACCTGCTGGTTTGATAGCTACCTCTAAGTTATCCCCGACAATTCTCATATTGTTTCCACACCCTGACTTTTTTGTGAGAGTTGTCCTTTACTATCCACAAGGAGTGCAAAAGTGATCATATGCCCCTGACAAGATTAGCCTGTCAAAGACACAAGCTCCCATATTGTTTCATCTTCTTTGCGTTCCTTTCCTGCCCTCTCTTTACAGCTTTTTGTCTTTTTTTTTCACTTACTTCGGGGGACATCAGATGTATTAGTGACTTTGCTTTCATTGGGACACAATATCCAACTTGCACAATTTAAAGGAAAAGAGATTTGTTTTTTCAAATGATTCAGTTGATAAGTGGTTAGCTGCAAGACAGAAATAGTATGGTGGAAGGGAATGACAGAAAAAAATCAGCTTCACTTATGGCAACCACAAAGTAGAGAAGAGTAGGGAGGAGCCAACAAAAAGAATACACCCTTCCTGGTGACTGCCCCAGTGACCTAGCCCCAATCAAGCCCTCCCTCCTCACAGTTCAGCAGTCAGCTACTGAATTCCTCAATTGATGAATCCACTGATGGATATAATGTCCCCATGATCTAAGGACCTATCAAACACATGAGACTGTGGTGAAATTTTAGATATAAACCCCAGCATTCCTCTCCTGGTCTCAAAAAGACCATTGTCCATCTCATTATAGAAAATATATGCAGTCCATCTCTAAGAATCAACAAAGTCTTAATAGCACCAGCACCTGTGAAAAGTCCAAGTCCAAAGTTGCCACTAAGACACAAAGCAAACTCTAAGCTGTGAGACCCTGTAAAAATAAAAAATAAAATTTAATACTTACAGTGTACAATCATTCATGCTAAACATTTCCAACCCTAAAGGGAGGAACAGAACAGAAAAAAGCAAAACCAAAGCAAGATGAAAATCAAGTAGTGAAAATATTAAAACCTGTAGCTCTGTGTACAGTAACCCAGTCTGGTTGTGGAAAGAGATGAGTGCCAAACAGCTTGGGCAGCACCATCTCTCTGGCCTTGCCAGTTGACGCCCACAGTGCCTCTCTCTTGGGCTGGCTTTCCTCACTGCCTGTGTCTTTCCTTAGTGGATGGCCCATATTCTGACATCTCTAACTTTATGTTAGAGCAACTTGACAGCAACTTTGGCATCACTATCCTAGATTCATGTAACATCATATCCAGGGCACAATGCCTGGCCTAGCAAGTCTTTAAAATCCTAATAGAAGCTTACATGACTCTACAAATCTTGTGTTCTGCAAGCCTCAAGTAGATGACACCAAAGTCTGCTGCCAGCTCCAGTGATAGCCAACCTCCATGTAATGGAGCTTGTAATGGCCACTGAGTGCAGCCTGGATGGCCAAGTACAGTGAAGTAAATCCTGGAAAACTTACTCCTTTAACACCTGTTCTGAAATGGGCGTCCTCACATCTTACCACAGCTTACATGGGTACCACACATGGAAATACTGGATTTAATGTTTGCCTTGCTATACTTCTGTCTTGTTTCTGTCCACTTCCTTTCTATCTTCCTATTTGTCCCTTTTGGAATGGTATTGCTTACCCTGTGACATTTTATGTTGGAAGAATTTAACTTTCTTGTGTACTTTTCCAGGGACCAAGAGCTATGGGTTTGCTTTGAGTCTTGGAGGAGATTTTGGACTTGGACTTTTCAGCAATGCTGCAACTACTAAAAATTTGGTGATTCTTGGAGATGAACTTAATATATTTCACAGAATGAGATGACCATGAGTCATTTGGAGTGCTATCGTTCAGATATAAAATGACCCACAAAAGTCTCATGTGTTTGAAAGGTGATTGGATCATAGTGATTCTATACCCACAGGTTAATTTATTCACCAATGACTTCAGTAGCTTACTGTGTTGTGAAAGGGTGGGCATGGATGGAGGTGGATAATGGGAAAGTTGACTTGGAAAAGTGTTATGTTGTCCCAAACTCTTCCCTTCTCTCTCTATTTCCTAGCTCCTTCAAATTGTAGGAGTCAGATATTTTTATTCCAGTGAAAGGAAAATTGGTATAAGCAAAAGACTCAGAAACTCCTTTCTCAAATGAAAACTTTACACTTAGGCACCCTTGAATCTGTGAAGAGTAGGGGCTGGCCAATTCCTAGGATGCAGTGTTTCCTATTACCCCAATGGAAAACACTTACTTTCTCTTAATATTAATCTTTTCAAAAACCATGCTCTCTTTGTCCTAACTTTACATGGACTTCCTTTCTGATAAAACTGGAAGTGTTGCATATCTTTTTTTCTGCAGGCTCATTCCCGTTGTAAATCTGCATGGACACTGGATAGGTTTAGAATTCCTTTGCTGGATTGCTTTACTTCTGCTAATCTCAGTCATAAGAATTATCTCAGGACATGTGCAAATTTTCTGCAAAGGTACAACACATGTAGCCTTTAGTCCTAATGTCAATGTTTTCTTTGTTCCCAACTAAGACCTCCTTACTCTGGCCTGTACCATCCATATTCCCATTAGAATGTTAATCTGTGCTCCATAAAGAATCAATTCATAAGAATCAACTAGAATCTCTGCTTCCTTGGTTCTAGGGCTTCTCTATCAGGCATCTCTAAACCTTTCCAAACTGCCCCCCCAAAACAATTGCAGATCTTTGTTATAGTCATGGCAACAACCCATTAATAGTTTCACATTTTTACATTAGTCATTTTTCCATTAGTGAGACAAAATACTTAAAGTCCCAAATTTAAAGGAAGAGTTGTTTAACTCACTCTTTCCAGTAGTTTCAGGCCAAAGCCAAGGTAGAAATAAGTGGTAGAAAGGCTTGGCAAATAAAGTTGCACATCCAGTAGCAGCCAGGAGACAGAAAGGGTAGAAAAGGACAGGAGATTAGAATACCTTTTCAGGTAAAACCCCACATCAATCAGTGACTCCACTTATAGTAGTGCCCTGTTATCTAGTCACCTTCAAAGCACATTAATGTTTCAGAGCACATTTCAAGTGTAAACCCCAGAAGCTTCCATAATGCAAATAGCTTATGACAAGTTTACATGATGAGAAACAGAAGTTTCATTTTTCAGTGTCATTCTTGGGTTCTCCTTCCACTGTGTCAGACTAATGCATAAAATCACTTTCTTTTCCTGCTGTAATCTCATCTGTTAAGATATTCACCATTTTTTTCTAGGCTCAGTTTAAAAGTCACCTCCAGAATGAAACCTACTTAGTTCTATTATATCTAACTGGTTTCACATTTGACTTGCTACCTGATCATTATTGTTTGATCACTAGATGACCCTTTACACCACCTTCAGATACCAAACAGAACATAAAAGAAGGAAGGAACAAATACTATTATTAAATTGTTTTATTAAATAATAAGTACTATTATTAAACTCTCAACTCTATTCTACCTTTTCTAACCATTCATAATCATAAATATAGTTAGCTATATTTCCATACATTATAATCCATATACTTACTCATATGATCATGTAACCAACAATAGGTAAAACTAAAAAAATAGTGTTCATGACATCATGTCAGCACTGATGAAAATCTCTTTTCATTTAATGCACAGAAATCACACATGTTGAAGCATATATCTTATTCCAACCTCCTATTAAGTAATAGCTAATGTAAAATCCTCCTGCATTCATAAAAATGCAGTAACTTACTTTTTTCAGGTTTTAAACTTTGACAGATAATCATGCTGAAAATCACTGTGAATATATGGTCAGCAAATCCAGCCTTTATACAATGCTTTAGGTTAGGTACTAGCATCTTTCAAGGGATAAATTATAAGATAGAAATAAATGACAGAAATAATGATAATGGCATTAATGAGATATTGATTTTAAATGAATGCAATTGAGTTATAATGTGTAGGGATATATATTTTCATAAAAACAATTTTTAGAAGGAAGAAATTATAAAAAGCATAACAGCTATTTTGGAAGGTGGGAGGGGTTCATCATGTAATAAGATTTTAAAGTATTTCTGGGTGGTGTGGTTGGCAGTGCTTTACTTCTGAGCTGGTGGTTGGTTGCCTTATAATAATATTCTATGATATATATTTATTTGGGATTTTTCCTGTGTTTCATTTTATAATAATAACACAAAAGAAAGCAGAAGTAAAATTTGTATATACAAAATTAATGAATACAGAATTATCTTTCATCAAAAGTTGACTCAATTTGTCAAATTATTCAAAAATATTGTTGAATGGGACCCGAATGTAGAATTGAATATAAATGCTGATATTGCATCATTTGCTTCATTTTGAAGAAATATTAAATCAGCATTTCTAGATTTGACAGACGTAACAGAAGACTTCAAAAAGTTTCTCTTTTAATCCTTACATTCTTATCAGATTTGTTTCTTACTCTTCCATTATAGTAGAAAGCCTGTATATTTTTGCATATTTTCAGTACATGAGGCCCTTTCACCAGTCCAACAATTTAGATAAATTAGCAACATGATCATAAAATATTTTGTTTGTTACATGAGAAATCTTTAATGTTAATGTAAATGTTTAAATTAGCTTATGTAAGTAATTTATTTGCTATAAAATTCAGATTTTTCTGTCTTATTGGTAGAACAACAAAAGCTCCAATGAAGCATAAAGACTATTAATCACTAATATACAGGCTTTCAGCACATAATCTGTAAAGTTCCATATATTTTCATAATAGATTTTCATTATATTTATAGGAATGAAATTGTATATCTCTTATAATAACTGAAGTTTCTCTTGCAGTTTGCATGATTTGGTTTTTAAATATTACTTTCTAGAGTTATTATATTTAAAAACATTGATGTGCGATATATTAGAAATTAAAAGGCCTACCTCTGTTATCACATATAATTTAGGAAACACTGCCTTTCAAGTACACTAGAAGATTTTCAATTAATTCAGATTGAATATATTTTAAATTGAATTTTAAATTCAACATGTAATATCCATTTGCTTAAAATTTTAAAGTCTCTTTATGTCACATTTTAATATTAAACAGTACTTCATTTCGCAGTATGCTTAGTTATATTAATTCAGTATAATTAAGTTCAGTTTACTACAACCCTACTACTTGAAACACTGTTAGGCAATGAAAAAATAAAAAGATCAATTGTTCTGTTCTTTAAGTAAATTATACTCTTATTTGGGAAATAAAAACAGTATATAAATTACTATCAAATAAATGTAAATAAGATATGTGAAAAATGCTACCACATAGAGGACAAGCATATTGAAGTAATTAGTGAATAAAATTTAAAATGTAATAATTTCAAATGCATTGGTGGAGACAAAGGTAAACAAAAGAGTCAAGAAATAAATAAAAATATTTGTGGTATATTTTCATATATAATGGATACTTCACTTAATGAGAACATTAACAATAAAATGGTGCTTGTGGAGGACTAAATCCTCTATTTAAATAATTTATTTTCTCAAAAAAAAAAAAAACAATTGAACTGTTACCCAACTGTGCCACTGCTAAGAAATAGGGTGTGAGGATGTATGAAGAATTAAAAAATAAATTGTGAAAATATCAAAAGGTAATTACATTATGGTGAGCAATTTATGATCCAAGGAATCATGAAGTCTATTTGAGTAAATAGGAAAAAAATCTGTCCTTTTAAGCTTTGATATATGAGAGTGGAGAATTAATAGAAGAAAACTTGACAAAGCAAAGAATGTTATAGGCTAGGGACAACCATTCATTTATTTTATCATATACTTAGCATTCATTAAATTCCTACTATCAGATTTTGTATACTTACAGCTTTATTATAAAAAGAAACATGTAATATATCATCTTTGGTGCCTGACTTTCTATTCCTATCATTATATTTGTGAGACTCATTATTAAACGTAGCTGCAATTTGTTTCCACTTATGAGTGGTATTCCTTTGTTTAGGTCTATCAGAGTGTATGCATCTATTGTATTACTATTGATTTTTTGAAGCTATTATTTTGCACAAAAGACCTCTAATGTCTTTTATTACATATTTGCCTGAGTTTATATTGGTAATAAATATAGGATGATGCTTTTGGATGAATAATTGTTCATAATGCAAAGTGCAAATTTATTTAGTAATACCAGGCAGCTGTCCAAATGTACTCTCAAGAGCTCATACTGTATAAGAATTCTCTCCTTATTCTTGGCTCAACTATACATCACTGATAGTTAATTTTGTAATACTTATAATTTAAGCCCTTTCTGAATGTGACTTTAATGGGCTATCACTGAAATTTTATTTACATAGTAGATTATATGACTGGGCACTATGTATTAGCTATTGAGATTTCTGTAGCTATTCAAATAATACCATTCTCAGAAAGAAATCTAATAAAAATTAAGTTGAGAATTTGAAAGAGATAGTGACCTCCGTGTAACAGGTCCCAGTTAGAGCTATCAGTGAGACAGCAGTGTTGGAAAGTAGATCAAAGTTTGGGAAGAAAGGCAAAAATGACTCCTAACTTTCCACCTTTTCCAAAATAAAGAGAAAAACAGTTAAGAGTATAGGTTGAAAGACTTTATAAAGTTCTTTTTTTTCCACAAAGATAAAACAAAGAAAGATATCACAGGCAGATTTTGTGACAGATTACTTTTTGATGAAATCAATATTTATTGCCCTCTCTCATCAGAGGAAATTTGTGTGGATTCAGCTAGTGCTGAACTATTTCCAGTGTTCTAAAACCTCATGCACATGAAATCCTTTCTGTTTCTATCAGAGGAAACCCGATTGCTTCCATATATTTTCTTCTGAAATTTTGTAGTCCAGAATCTCTTTCAGTTACTATAAATATCATCCTTCCTGAGGCCAAGTTTCTCTATTCAGCTGCCTTATATTTGTCCCTTCCTTGATCTCTATCAAGGTGCTATGACCTCTAAAGTCCCCAGAGTGCCAAATTTCTATGAACTGTTAGGTAATTTCCTGCAGTGAGATAGTCCGTTCCCACATAGACTTTGTGAACTCATTTTCTTCATAGACTCTCTGCAGCAATATTTTCAGACTATTGTGCTTTAACCAAAGTATCCTGAAAAATATTATGTAAAACTAAATGGCATTGAACTCAAATGTATTAATATGTCTGTTTTATTGGTATAACTTTAAGCCATCAATTATCATAATACTTTAGATGGTATTCAGAACACTGAATATTTTTGGGATGTTGTTTTCTTTAAATTCCAGATACGTTGGCAAATTTAGATTATACAAACATTTTGATGTCTCAGAAATAGTCAAAAGATATTCTTTTTCCTCTTTTTTTCTAATTATTTTTATCATGTAAATTTTAGTTTGAAGACAAGTATGGTTTATGCATGGAATGTGTTTAAAATATAGAAAAGCATGTGAGCTTTTAGAAAAAGACAAAGAATAAACAAAATTTATTCATTGTAATGGTAATATTTGAGTGAATTTTTTATTTTTTATATTTAAACATGTTAATATACCAGAAATGTCTTAATTTTTTGTCTTTTCAATTTGATATAACTAGAGGCTTATAGTACATAAAGATCCATTCTTCTTGATACACACACATAACACATCTTAATTTTTAAAATCCTTTTCCTCTCCCTCCCCCTTCTTTCATCTCTTGGTCCCCCTATGTGTTTATAAAAGAGTTATCTCCCTACTTCCTATTCTATCTTTTATTTTTATTTTCATTTATATCTTGGGTTTCTTATATAAAGGGAACCATGTAAGCTCTGTGTCTGGTTTATTTCACTTAACATAATTTTCTCAGGGTGCATCTTTTTCCTACAAACAATTCAAGTTCATTCTAGAACATTTCCTTTATCCATTTATGTGTTGAAGGACACATAGGCCATTTCCAATTTTTGGCTATTATGAGAATTTGGCTGCATAAAAATGCTATGCATGCACCACTGTAATATGATACCTTTAACTTCAAAGTAGATATTGAAATGGGGAATAGCTGAGCCTAGTGGGATTTGTAGTTCTAGATTTTTGATTGATTTCCATAATGACTGTGCTCCTTTACATTGCCATTATCAATATAGAAATGTTTCATTTCTCTGCAGCCTCACCAGCACTTTCTATTTACTGTTGTTGCTGTTGTTGCTGTTGTTAATGTTGTTGTTATTGTTCTGGGGATTTAACTTGGGACCTGGCAATTGCAAAGCAAGGGACAGAACCACTGAACTAAATATGCAGAATAATTTCTTTCTTGTGCTAGCTTAGGATTTTGATTTTTCTTATTTTTCTAGGACATTGAGATGCATCAGTATGTTATTAATTTGGACTCACTATGTTGTACTGATGTGCACATTCACGGCTACAAACTTCCATCTTAGGACTGCTTTCATTCTGTCCAATAGGTTCTGGCATATTGTACTAATGTTTTCATTTCATTCTAAGAACTGTCTAATTTCTTCTTTAATTTCATGTGTGATCCACTGGCTGTTCAAGAGTATACTATGTAATTTCCACAGATTTAAATATTTTCTCTGATTTCTTTTGCCAATGAATTCAAGTTTCTTTGGACTATGATCTTACAACATTCATAATATTGATTTACTTAACCATACTTTATGGACTAGTGTGTTGTCTAACATGTGCTGTTGAGAAAAATCTGTATTCTGTTGTTGGGTGAAACACTCTGTAGATATCTATTAAATCCATTTTTTCAAAGTTTTGGCTCAATTTTAACATTTCTTTGTTGATTTTTCTAATTGATCTGTTTACTTCTGACAGCAAGATATTTATGTCCCTCACTATAATTGTGTTACTTTTTGTCTAATCTTTCATGTCCAGTAGTGTTTGCTTTATGACATTGGGCTTGTCAGTGTTTGGCACATATATGTTTATAACTGTTAATCTCTTCCTATTAAATTATTTCATTAACCTAATCATTGTGTAGTTATTTTGTTTGCCTCTTCTGACCAGTTTTGGCTTTTCTGAAATAAAGAATTATTTATGCTTGTTTCCATATTCCTTTGCATAACATATTATTTTCCATTCTTTGATTTTTTAAAAATCTGTGTAATTTCTTTTGTATTAAATGTGTTTATTGTATACTACATGTTGTTTGTTGTTGTTTTTTGTGGGGGTACATTCTGTCTTTAGTTGGAGAATTGAGGCCGTACACATTGCAAGTTATTAGTGGAAAGCATTGACTTTTTCCTGACATTGCATTATTTTCTTATTTCTGGTTTTATTTCTTTTTTCCTTTCACCTAACTGCTTACTCTGCTGGATGTATTCATTGTTTTAGACATTTTGGCATGTTGACTTTATTTTCTATAGGTTACCCTTGTGATTATTTGTTTGTTTGGTTTTTGGCAGGGTTTTACTCTAATTTCCCCTAGCCTTCTAAATTTGTGTTGAGAATCCTTCCATGATTGCAATGGGTCTTTATCTTTAAGTGATTCTTTGCTTTTCTCTAGCAGCTTTTAAGATTTTGTCCCTGGAGCTTAATTCACAACATTACCCCGGCTTGACCCAGAACCCCTTCTGCTGTCCCCCCATCTACGGGCCTCCTCTGCAGCCATGCCTTTTCCAGCTGGTGCCTCTGACTGGCTCAGACCCAGCACCAGGAGGGTAGCTGCTCTGGTGCCACTGAGCACCGTGACCCCCCCCCCCCGCCCTTAGATCCCCTGATTGAGCCAGTACTTGGACGCACTCTACAGAGGCATGGGGGGCTATAAATGGTAGTGATTAATCCTATTGTGTTCCTGATTGTATCGATCAGGATAAAGGATAGGGATTGATTTGATGGGTTGTTTTCTCAATTATAAAAATGAGAATGCCTATAAGTCATTAGAGAATCAAAGGCTAATGCAATGA
>NW_022900938.1:38302875-38310547 GCF_012274545.1 Fukomys damarensis | reverse complement strand
CCCCCCCCCCGCCCTTAGATCCCCTGATTGAGCCAGTACTTGGACGCACTCTACAGAGGCATGGGGGGCTATAAATGGTAGTGATTAATCCTATTGTGTTCCTGATTGTATCGATCAGGATAAAGGATAGGGATTGATTTGATGGGTTGTTTTCTCAATTATAAAAATGAGAATGCCTATAAGTCATTAGAGAATCAAAGGCTGGAATGCAATGATATCAGGAAGATTTAATGACCCAGAGATTGAATCAAGGGCAACCCAACAGCAAAAATAAAGATGAGAAAACACTTAAGCAAGCCATAAAGACAGACTTCGAGTCCACCAATGGCAAACAGTAGGGCAAAGGAGAATGAAAAGTCTAATAGTGAACCTCCAGTACACTCAGAACTCACAACACAGGAAGTAAAAAATATGATCAATCAAGCTCTAGAAAAATTCAAAACAGAAATTATTTCCCAGATAACCATAGAGATAGTGAGCAAAATGAAAGACATGATTCAAGACTCCAGAACAGAAACTGACAAAAAAATAGATGAGCTTAGGAACATAATAGAAACCATGAAGGTCCAGAATAAGAAAGAAATGGAAAAAATGAACACCCAACATAGGAAAGAAATGGAATCCATTAAACAGATTCAAATGGATATCTAGATTAAAAACTCTATTGAAAGCATATGAAACAGAATGAAAGACTGCGAAGATAGAATTTCAGATATAGAAGATAGGATCGGAGACAGTGACCATGAAAAGAGGGGTCTCTTAAAAACAGTAAGGGAGCATGAGAAATCAATCCAACAACTCCTAGATGATGGAAAGAAGAATAACATAAGATGGATAGGAATCCAGGAAGTACCAGGAGAAAATGCAAATGACTTTAAAAAGCTATTCACAGAATTAATGACAGAAAACTTCCCAAACATAGGGGAAGAATTAGACATACAGGTAAGTGAGGCATATAGGACACCAACTAGCCACAATAAAAAAAAAATCTACACCTAGACATATAGTAATCAAGATTCCAGAAACCCAAAAGAAGAACGAAATACTACAAGCAGTAAGAGAAAAGAAACAAACCACATGCAAAGGAAAGCCCATCAGAATCACAGCAGACTTTTCAACACAAACCCTCAGGTCAAGGAGAGCCTAGAGTGAGGTATTTCAACTCCTAAAAGAAAACAACCTACAACCAATACTGATGTATCCTGCAAAACTATCTTTCAAAATGGACAGAGAAATAAGATATTTCCATGACAAAGAACACTTGAGAAACTTCATGAATACTAAACCAGCACTACTAAGAATTTTAAACAATATCCTAGAAAAAGACAATGAAGATAACAACAGGAGACCCAACAGAGCAAATCAAATAGCCAAGGCAAGAAACTAAAAGGAGAGGACAAAAAATAAAGAGTCAACAAAAGCACAATAACATGACAATAAGTCAGTACATATCAGTTATAACTGTCAATGTCAATGGTCTCAATTCACCAATCAAGAGAAATAGATTGGCAGAATGGATTAAGAAGCAAAATCCAACAAGATGTTGTATACAAGAAACACAGTTAGTGCAAAAAGAAGCCCATAGACTGAAAGTGAAAGGATGGAAAACAATTCTCCATGTGACAGGACCCCAGAAAAAAGCAGGGGTAGCAATCTTATTCACAGACAAAGCAAATTTCAAACCAAAACTGATTAAGAGAGACAAAGAAGGCCACTACATCCTTGTAAAGGGAACAATTCAAGATGAAGTGATGACAATCATAAACGTATATGCACCAAATATAAATGCCCCCAACTATATAAAACAAATATTAAGTAACATGAAAAACCAAATAAGCACTAATACAATTGTAGTGGAGGGTCTAAACACACCACTATCACAAATAGACAGATCATCTAGGCAAAAAATCAACAATGAAATACTAGACCTTAACCAAGCTTTTGAATGCATTGACTTATTAGACATCCATAGAGTGTTCCACCCCACAAAATCAGAATATACATTCATTTCAGCTGCACATGGGTCATTCTCCAAGATAGATCACATACCAGCTCACAAAACAGGTTTGAGTAAATGCAAAATAATTGAAGCTATTCCTTGTATATTATCAGATCACAGTGCCAATAAAGCTGGAGATCAATAGCATAAGAAACCGTAGGAACTTCACAAACACATGGAAATTGAACAATACTCTCCTGAACAATCAATGGATCACAGAAGAAATCAGACAGTTTTTACAAATAAATGAAAATGCCAATGCAACATACAGGAATCTATGGGACACAATGAAAGCAGTTCTAGGTGGAAAATTTATCGAACTGAATGCCCACATTAGGAAAACAGAGCAAGCTAAAATAAACAACTTAATGATGACTCTTAGACTCATAGAAAAACAAGAGCAAGAAAAACCCAAAGCTCGAACAAGAGAGGAAATTATAAAGATTAGAGCAGAAATCAATGCAATGGAAACTAAGAAAATGATACAAAAAATAAATGAATCGAAGAGTTGGTTTTTTGAAGGAATAAATAAAATTGATAAAACCTTAGCAAACCTTATCAAAAAAAGGAAAGAAAAGGCTCAGATCCATGCAATCAGGAATGAAAAAGGTGAAATCACACCAGATCCCACAGAAATCCAGAGGATCACTAATACATACTATGAGAACCTGTACTCTAATAAAATGGAAAAAACAGAAGAAATGGACAGATTTCTAGATACTAATGAATTACCAAAGCTGAACAAAGGAGATGAAAGCATTCTAAACACCCCTATTACAATCAGTGAAATTGAAAATGTAATTAAAAACTTACCAACAAAGAAAAGACCAGGTCCTGATGGATTCAGTGCTGTATTTTACATGACATTTAGAGAAGATCTACTGCCATTGCTCTTTAGACTTTTCAATGAAATTGAAAGGGAATCAATACTCCCAAATTCATTCCTGGAAGCAAATATCACTTTGATTCCCAAACCTGGGAAAGATGTAACTAAAAAAGAGAACTACAGGTCAATCTCCTTAATGAATATAGATGCAAAAATCCTCAATAAGATACTAGCAAACAGAATACAGAAGATCATCAAGAAGATCATACATCCTGACCAAGGTGGATTTATTCCAGGGATGCAAGGATGGTTCAACATACATAAATCAATAAAGATAATACACTATATTAACAAAGTCAAGGACAAGAACCACATGATCCTATCGATAGATGCAAAAAAAGCATTTGACAAAATTCAACACCCATTCATGATAAAAACTCTGCAAAAAATTGGAATAGATGTCCTATATCTCAACTTAATAAAGGCTATCTATGAAAAACCAACAGCCAACATCTTATCAAAAGACCAAAAACTGAAAACCTTCACATTAAATCAGGAACAAGACAAAGGTGCCCACTATCACCACTCCTCTTCAATATGGTTCTGGAAACATTAGCCATAGCAATTAGACAAGAGAAAGAAATTAAAGCAATAAACATAGGAAAGGAAGAAGTTAAATTGTCATTATTTGCTGATGATACGATACTCTACATTTAAGATCCAAAAAACTCCACCAAAAGACTTCTTGACTTAGTAGGCACTTTCAACAGAGTAGCTGGATACAAGGTCAACAGCCAAAAATCAATAGCTTTCTTGTACACAAATAACAGATTCACTGAACAAGAAATTAGTCAAAAAATTCCTTTCACAATAGCACCCAAAAATATGAAGTATCTGGGAATCAATCTAACAAAAGAAGCAAAATACCTCTACACTGAAAACTACAGCACCCTGAAAAAAGAGATCAAGGGGGATATAAGAAAATGGAAAGATGTCCCCTGTTCCTGGGTAGGAAGAATCAACATAGTGAAAATAGCCATACTACCAAAACTGCTACCAAAACAGATTCAATGCACTACCAATTGAAATCCCAACACTATACTTCACAGAACTAAAAAGAAGAATCCAAATTTCATTTGGAACCATAAGAGACGTAGAATAGCAAAAGCCATCCTAGGCAACAGACACAAGGCAGTGGGTGTAACAATTCCCAATTTGAAACTTTACTACAAAGCCACTGTGATAAAAACAGCATGGTACTGGCAAAGAAACAGACCTGAGGATCAGTGGGATTGGAAGACACAAAAACAACTCCAGATGCACTCAACTACCTCATCTTTAACAAATGAGGTGATAGTCCTCACTGTAGTAAACATAGCCTCTTTAATAAATGGTGATGGAAAAACTGGATCTCAACCTGCAAAAGATTAAAACTAGACCCTTATCTGTCACCATGCACTAAATTAAAATCCAAGTGGATTAAAGATCTAAATATAAAAACAGAAACACTAAACTTGCTGGAAGATAATTTAGGCAGAACTCTAGAAGACATTGTCATAGGAAAAGACTTTATGAACAAATCCTCAGTAGCATGGGAACTAGCAGAAAGAATCAACAACTGGGATCTCATCTTATTAAAAAGCTTCTGCACTGCCAAAGATAACATCAACAAAACTAAGAGACAACCTACCATGTGGGAAAAACTTTTTACCAGCTGCTCCTCACACAAGGTACTATTATCTAGAATATATAAAGAACTCAAAACAATCAGCCCCCTCAAATATAAAGACCCAGTTCAAAAATGGGCATCTGAAATGAACAGACATTTTCATACAAAGAAGTAAAAGCAGCAAGTAAATATATGAAAAAATACTTCAAATCACTGGTCATTCGAGAGATGCAGATGGAAACAACACTGAGATTCCACCTCACCCCACAAAGAATGGCTGCTATCAAAAAATCACACAATAACATATGTTGGCAAGGTTGTGGGGAGAAAGGAACCCTTCTCCATTGTTGGTGGGAGTGCAGACTGGTGAAACCACTATGGAAATCAATATGGAGATACCTCAAATAACTAGGATTTGAGGTTCCATTTGACCCAGCCATCCCTCTGCTGGGTATCTTTCCAAAAAGAATTAAAAGATTTGTACCACAATGATATATGCACACCCATGTTTATAGTGGCACAGTTTGTAATATCTGAAACTTGGAAACAGCCCATCTGTTAGGGAATTGATCATGTTAAAGTATGCTGTGATACTGCCATCACAGGCTGCATTCTTCTGGTACCGCTTGGCTCCTAAAATGACCTCATGCCTTTATCTCTGCCCCCCCCAAGGCCACAGTGGTCCAGGAAAGTTGAAACCTGTGTCTGCAGGACTGGGCCCATAAAAGCAATCTGGCTTGTGATAGGTTAAAAGTAGCTCACTCCTCATAAATAATTAATAGCCCACCCCACAACTGATAAAAGGACCTTCCTTTATTTGTTCTTCTCTCTTCTTCTGCTTCTTCTTCCTCCTTTCTCTCTCTCTCTCTCTCTCTCTCTCTGCTCTCTCTGTGCTCTTTCTCTCTGTTCTCTCTATCTCTCCTCCCACCCCTTGAGTAAAATCTCCAGCCGGACCTATCAGTGTGTATGTGTGGCCTAGTTGTTGAGCGTCACTATTCTCTTTCACCATCTGCCCATCAGTTGGAAACTGGGTAAGAAGATGTGGTTTTTCTATAAAATGGAATACTACACAGCCATAAAGAATGAGAAAGTAGATTCATTCATAGGTAAATGGGTACATTTTGAGGATATACTCCTAAGTGAAATAAATAAATCACACATATTCAAATACTGAATAGTTTCTCTGGTGTGAAAAACTAAAATAGTACTCAAGATCCTAATGGGACAATTATCAATGTGAAATATGAAGAAAATGACCAAAGATATAGGTACAGTGAGAAGGAAAGGGAAGGGGGAACAAGGGAAAAGGAAAAACATATGAGAAAATGTAAAAATGGAATTAAAGCATTTGAAGGGGGGAGGGCAGGAGGGGATGGAGGGAGGATGGGGACAAGGGGAAAAAATGAGAACCAAGACCTGGCATGCAAAGCTACAAGTTCTCAGTAATGAATATAACTGTACTGTCTACTTAGAATGTACCAATAAATTCAATTTAATAAAAAAAAAAGAATCTCCTCTCCTTTAGGCATATGGTGAGCCATTATGGTGAGCCTTGACATGGGCATAGCCATGGTTGAACTTTGAGTCACCCCGCCGGCACGGACGTGCTGTAGCCCATGACAATGGGCTGGTTCAACTGGTGGTCTGACCTGTTGCCTAGCAAATGTAGCCCATAATACTTGTTTTGTAGAACCTTGTGACCTTTCCAGTCTGCTACACCCTGTTTGTACTTTTGGTTTCGGTTTTAGCCTATATATACCCCACCCTGAAAAATAAACGGGGCCTTGCTGCGGTAGAGCATGAGCTAAGTTCGTGAAACTGCTCTCCTGTTGTTCTTCCCTTGGGTTTGGGACCTGCTGGCAGGATTCTGATGTTGCAGCTCATGATAAGTGGCGCCCAAACAGGGACCTGAGTAAGAAGGACATCGAGGAGAGCGCCCTGTGATCCAGGGCACTACAACAAGAACCGTGACTGATCCCGGCGGCTCCTGCCGGTGAGTGACAGGGGACGATAGTCCTGATCACGGCAGTAGAGGGAAATGTTGTAGAAGAGGGTGCCGCCGATGAGAGACAGGGCACGATAGTACTGATCACTGCCATAAAGAAAGTACCTGCCAGTGAGAGACAGGGGATGGTAGTCCTGATCAAGGCAAAAAAAAAAGGAACGGGCTGCTGGTGAGAGACAGGGGAAGTTAGTCCTGATCACGGCAGTAGTAACAAGGGGGTGTAAGCCCTCAAATCCTTAGTTAAAGTATGAGTCAAATGGAATCTAGAGGTTATGTAGGCAACTCTATACAAAAGTTGCTAAAAGTACAAGGGGTTAGAGTTAAGAAGGCTCAATTGGAAGCATTTGTGAAAATATTGGGTGAAATTTGTCCATGGTTGTGTGATGAGGCTGAAATAAATCTAGAAGTCTGGGGAAGAGTAGGTAAACAGCTGCAGAAGGCCCTTGTGGCTGAGCCCAATCATTTTCCAGAAAGTACCTTTTTTTATTGGGCTTTGTTAAACACCACTCTCAAAATCCCCACTAAAAAGGAGATTTCAACAAAAAGAAAAAATATTAAAAATGGGAGCTAACAAGAGTTACATGCTTTTTGTACCTATGCTTAAAGATTTACTGTGTGTCGGTGGTACTAGAGTAGGGCACCAGCAATTGTGTAATTTATTAGAATTTGTAGAAATAGTTTATCCTTGGTTTCCTTTTCTTTGCTTCTGTGTCTTTCTTTTCCTGTTAATGTCTGCTTGTTTCGGTTTGGTCTTCATAAGTCTTTGTCTTACATTGTTTGGTTTCTTTTGCTCCAGCCTAGGAGTTGCTCACCCTTCTGCTCTGCGACAGTCACCTGTTAGTGAAAACTAGTTTTGGTAACACTTCTTGTCCATTGTTTTATACTGTGATTATGGGGTTAACTTGCTCTTTTAGGTTAATACTGTTCTATTGGCAGCCAGTCAAATTTTAAGATGTAACAATCTAAAAGCAGCAGGTGGTCTCCCAGCAGGGTCGCGCTGTTGTAATTTGTGATAAGGAGGATACTGAGACCATTAAGAACACGAAAAGGACGATCAAGGTGCCCCACTCAGTAGACTGCTTGCAAGGCATTCTCAGTGTGATCCCCTTACAGTTGCTGGCTTTCCACCTCGCTGTGTTGAGAGGCTATGATGTTGATTTCCCACGGAATCTA
>NW_022900938.1:38298261-38300519 GCF_012274545.1 Fukomys damarensis | reverse complement strand
TTATATGTTTGTCTGTCATAAGTGTTATATGTTTGTCTGTCTTAAGTGTTCAAAGATGTTTGTATGTTCTTGATCAAAATGACGTCAAATACAAATAGATTGTTGATTTCTGCAATCTGGCTTTATAGGATCAAATAAAAATAATCTTTAAGTTTGGATACGCTCCTGTTGGTAAATAAAGAAGCAGCTGCTCAGAAAATTTATTCTGATCTTTGTTCACTAATGGGAGCCACCCAAATAATTTTCATAGCCTTATAAAAAGGTATGCCTTGTTAAATGTTGTTAAAAAATGTTTACATTGGTTATCATCAAAGGGCTGAATTCTAAATGCTATTGTAACATGCTTATTATGATGGTTATCTTCAAAATACAGTATATTCTGCAAAAAGAAAGGGAAGACCCTATTGATACAAAGCTACATTATAGGATATAAGATTTCATATGAGTACAATTATTATTGCTACTTCTCTGGTATATAAAATTTATTCATGTTGTTTAATTATGCAGGTTTTCCAACATATTGTTTATGACAATAACCTTTTGATCCAGGTATTCTCCCCTGTTCCCCGCTATTAAAGGTGCAACTACAAAAAATAAAAAAGGGGGAATTGTACTCCTCTTCACCCAGAAATGATTTAAATCATGCTACCTATATTTTAAATTTTTTACAAATTTATAAGCATGGCCATTCCACAGCAGAAAGATTCTGGCATCCACAAGGTTCTCCATATACCTTGGTAAAATGAAGAGATCCCTTAACTGGTCAATGGTATGGACCTGACCCCATTTTAAAATGGGGCCGAGGATATGTTTGTGTTTTCTCACAGGAACATGATGGAGCTCGATTGTTACCAGAGAGATTGGTTCCTTATGTGGATCATCCTGATAAATCTACATCCAGTATCATGGGACAGTAAGCTCCACAATCATTACCTTTGTGTGAAGAAGAAACAAAAATAAGCAGTACTAATATTTTATGGAAGAGGTGCTATGTTACTATACCTCAAGAAAGACCATTTGGTGACACATCTCAAAAGTTTTTGGACTGATCACTTGGACTTACGCTTGTTTGTGGGACTTTGGTACACAGATTCATGTGTTCCTCAGGCCAACATTTCAGTATTGCCATTGAACAGTATTTTTCTGTGGTGTTTGCTCTTGTATTGGTGATCATTGTAGTTTTGATGGTTCTTTGTATTTGTAATTGTAATATGTATCATAAGATGACAAGAATGTATCAATCTTTTGTGTTTCATCATGGACGACTTGCTATGGCTGTCTTCCGAATTCCCGTTCAGGTGTGGATTCCTTTGAATACTTCTAACCACTTCTCCACTGTTGTTTGGGCACAGATTTCTTCCCCTTCTTGCAGGAAAAGAGTGGCATCATAGGCTTGGTGTCTGCCATCACCTCCGTAGTGGCGTTGACAGGAACTTTACAGAACGCAGCTACCATCAATGATCTTCAAAACACTACAACCACGGCTCTACCAACCCAACAACGCATCAACCCTCACATTGGAACTGGTTTGGCTATACTTCAGCAACAAATGGACTTATTAAATGAAGACGTTAAAGGATTGTGGTAGCATACTCGATTGGACTGTGATCTCAGATTTCAACAACTCTGCCTTACTCCCTTTCCTGTCAAAAACTATTCTGAGGAAGTCAGACGACTTTCGTCATTGTTGCGAGGGTCTTGGAATTGGACATTTCTAAATGCAGCTAATCAGTTGTCATTGGACATTGAGATCTTGCCTGGTGTTCATGCCAATTCTATCCAGCTTGATTTAAATTTTTCTACAGAAATTTGAGAAAATTTGAAAAAGCTGTTTTCACCTTCTTGGATTGTTATATGGCTTATTGTTATTGCTATTATGGTTGGTTTGTGTATTTTGGGTTACTGCTCATATCGATGCTGGAAGCGTTCCCAGTTTAAGTATGAGCGTTTAGCTATGGCTGTACAGGCTTCTTTGGATGATGATACAACACGCGTAGCCATTTACTTGGCTCAGGCTCGGCGTGCCTAGATCCCCTGCCTTGGGATACTCAATGACGGGTAAGGATGGAAGCTTCTGTCTACCAACCTAAGACAGGTCGTATTGGGACAATAAGCCCTGCGACTGATGATGGGTAAGGAGATGGAAGACTTCTGCTGCCTAAGACAGAGGTTCCTTGGCTGATGCATGATGAACAGTTAGCGTTCTTCATGCTATCAAAGAGAAATGGGGGAATTATGGTGAGCCATTATGGTGAGCC
>NW_022900938.1:38293242-38297761 GCF_012274545.1 Fukomys damarensis | reverse complement strand
TGTTCTTCCCTCGGGTTTGGGACCTGCTGGCAGGATTCTGACGTTGCGGCTCATGACAAGTGGCGCCTGAACAGGGACCTGAGTAAGAAGGACATTGAGGAGAGTGCCCTGCGATCCAGGGCACTACAACAAGAACTGCGACTGATCCCGGCGTCTCCTGCTGGTGAGTGACAGGGGACGATAGTCCTGATCATGGCAGTAGGCACAAGTCTGGGATTGCTGAAATCCAAACACAGGTTCTCATAATTTGATTGGCTGAAATACTGCATAAGTTAGTGCTCAGCCTTAAAGGATATCTGAAGTAAAGGTAAGGACACTGATCAGAAAAGAATGCGATGCCATAAACTGGGATGGAGGTGTTTGCGAGAATCCTGATGAGGTTGAGATTGTTGAGCTCCTGGACTTTAATGCGATTATTTCACCAGAGGAAAAGCCACCCACCCCCTCACCCTCTGTGATGTTGGCCTCTTCTAGTATACAGGAAGAAACTAATCCTGTATTGACCAACAATGATAATGCTGACACTCCTCAGGATCCACGCTCACCATCCATTTTTCTCTCTAGGTCCATAACTAGGTCCAAATCCCAGAAGGCTCCTAAGAGTGAGGTACACAGTATGACCCACGAGGAGGCCAACTGTCCTCCCAATGAACTTCTTGAGTTTTCTAACTCTTATAAGCAGAGACCTGATAAGCAAGAGTGGGAATGGATTTTATGGGTGTTGGATAATGGTGGCAAAATTGTATACCTGGATCAGGCCGAGTTTATTGGCATGGGCCCATTAAGCAGATATTCTTAATTTAATATTGGAGCTCATGGAGTAAATAAAGGTGTTAATAGTTTATTTGGCTGTTTGACAGAAGTATGCATCAAAAGATGCACTGTGAATTAGTTGGAGATGCCTGATATTCCATGGTTTACTGGTGGTGACACAACTCAGAGTTTCAAGGAAATGGAGGTGCTGGACTGATTTGTCATGTGAAACCTAACCCATCACAGAGGCATAATCCAGACAATATGCCCTTCACTCTCACCTTGAAAAACAGATCCATGGGGGAGTACTGGCATCACTGAAGAGCCCTTTATTGCTCTTCTCTACATGCCAGACCTTACATTGGGGATTGGTATTACTCAGTTTGGAAATTTAAGCACAGTGGGTTTAAATGCATCCCAGAGTGGCAGAGGTCAAGTGGCAGAGGTATGTATATTTACTGTAATAGACAGAAAAAGTAAACAGTGATCAGAACAGTCTGACACATATAGACCTATGGCACTGGCTGGTCAGCAATGGTGTTCCTAAAAGTGAAATAGATAGGAAGCCTAAAAATTTTTCCTAGATTTATATAACTGAAAAAAGTTAAGGGCAAATGAATAGAAATATAAATCTATTTCAAATTGTCATAAAAGGAAGACACAGCATGTCTACCTCTCAATTCTGTTTTGAGCCCATTTACAGATGTAGAACCTCTTGAATGAGAGGGAGGATGTGTCCACTTGAGGAAGGACTCTGATGCACCAAAAATTTATATTGTCAGTATTTTCCACATCCTTCTCCAAAGGGACCCAAGGCCTTTTGCCTGATTGACTGTATACTGGGGGAAAGAAAATTACTGGATGCTTAAGTGATTACTGGACACTATCTCTGAACCAGTGCTGATCCCAGGGAATCCAAAATGTCATTGTGGCTCTCAAGAAAAAATACAGGCCAACGGGAGTCAGTTGGCCTATGGAATTTTAGCAAAATTCTGACTCCCAGTGGATACAATGGTCTTCAGTGCATCCTGTAGTCATTTCCCCTGTTCCAGAATGCATAAGTGAGATAAATATACTTAGTACATGGCAGAATTCTCACATTGGTTCCTTAACCTGTGTTGTGAGGGCTATTATTGTTGAAAAGGCCAAATGAAAACCATTAAAGTTGCCTTTTTCTGGAAGAATAGTAAATCAAAGGCAATATTACATCCCAGAAGGGATTGCAGAGATTAATGCTGCCATCAAGAACTTGAAAGATACAGGGGTGGTGGTCCCCACCACGTCTCCACTTAATTCACCCATTTGGGCTGTACAGAAGACAGATGTATCTTGAAGAATGGTAGTAGATTACAATAAACTGAATAACATGATGACTCCAATTTCAGTCACTGTACCAGATGTGGTTTCCTCACTTGAGCAGATTAAGACATCTCCTGGTACACTGTATTCAGCTGTTGATTTGCAAATCCCTTCTTCTCTTTACCTATCCATTAAGCCCATCAGAAACACTTTGCTTGTAGCTAGCAAGGCTAGTGATACACTTTCACTGTCCTACTTCTAGGTTATATTAACTCTCCAGCCCTGTTTCACAACTTAGTTCACAGGGATTTGGATCTCTTTTCTCTTCCAGAAAGTATCACACTGTTTCATAACACTGGTAATGTTATGCTGATTGGGCCAAGTAAGCAGGAAATAGCAACCACTCTAGATTGTTAGTGAAGCATGTGAGAGTCAGAGGCTGAGAAAAAAAAGCTAACTAGAATTCAATGCCTTTCTTTTTTTTTTTTTTTTCCTCATTGAGTTTATTGGTACATTTTAGGTATACAGTACAGTTACATTCATTATTGGTATCTTGTACCTTTACATGACAGGTCTTGGTTCTTATTTTTTCCCCTTGTCCCTGCCCTCCCTTCACTCCTCTTACCCTCCCCCTTCACAAATACTTCATTTCAATTTTTTCATTTTCTCATATTTTTTTAAAGGTCTTTCTATTTCAGCAAAATGTCTAGGAGTCCTGTGGCATGGGGGCACACAGAGATAACCCCTTTCAAAATGTAAGATGAGTTGTTACATCTGGCTTTACCTATCACCAAAAAAGAGGCACAATGCCTATTGGGCCTATTTGAAGTTTGGAGGTAACATATTCTGTTTATGTTTTACTCTAGCCCCTTTACTGAGTGACTGGGAAAGCAGCTAGTTTTGAGTGAGTTGAGAACAAGAAAAGGCTATTCTGCCACTGGGGCCATAAAATCCAGCAGATCTAATGGTACTTCAAGAATCGATGGTATGTAGAAATAATGTTTGGAGTCTCTGGCAGGCCCCCTAGATGAATTGCAATGGAAACCTTTAGTATTTTGGAGTAAGGCTCTACCATCATCTGCAGACAACTACTCTTCCTTTGAACATAGCTCTTGGCCTGCTACTGGGCCTTAGAGGAAACTGAGTGCTTGCTCATGGGACACCAGATTCCCATGTGACCTGAGTTGCCTATCACAAGCTGAGTATTATATGATCCACTGAGTCATAAATTTGGATATACACTGCATCCACTGCTCCATCCCACTGGTGTATCTCTCCATGGAGGTCTCTGAGGTCTCCAGAAGACACCATGAGTCTGCAGATTCAAGCTGCTCATTATGCCCAGTGAGTCTAGGCTTGGGTAGAAAGTGCCACTTAACCATCTCCTTCTTCTGTATTGAGGTCTCTCTCTTCACTCTTCCTGTGGGTTTCAGTTCTCACTTCAGATTCTTTCTGGGTCCTAAGGACCGACTTCCCTTCTTTTTTCTTTTCCTCTCATTGCTATATTCCAGCATCTGGACATCAAATCTTGGAGAAGCTGTTTCTATGCTGTTCATCACTCTGCCATCTTCCCAAAAGTCCTAATATAATTTTAATATAATACAACTTGACAGAATTAATATTGGTTCTTAAATATTGTTAAACCTATGCTATAATGTTCAAGTTATGCAATGTTAAAAGCATCACCAAAAGAAAACTTTCCTACTATTCTGGAGAGAGAATTACTGCATTTCCATTTGTACATAGTTGTAACATGTTAGGTAATTTTGAAGTTGTCTTTGCATCTGGAGAATATGGTTTGAAGAAATGTGTATGGTTGTCGAGTTGACAAGGAGTGGATTGTGATGGTAGTTTCTTTGTGTCAATTTGAGTGAGAAACACCAAACTAGATCAGTTCAGCATAATTCTGGGTGTGTAAGACCCATCTCAGGGACAGAATGATATGAAAGAGCATTGAAGAAGGAAGTATTGCTTTTGTTTCTTTGGAGGAGATCCAGTCTTCACCTTGGAAATTGGCTCCTGGCTTCCAGCAGGCTCTTCAGCCTTCCTGTATAGACAGCACCAACCTCTCAGCCTTCCATTGCCTACCCCTCAGCCTCCTGATACAGCCTTTCTTGGCCCAGTGCAGTGAGCTCCAGGCCTTCAACTGGATCCTTTGGATCCCCAGTTCACAGACTTTTTACACTTTTCCACACCTGATTCTATGATCAACCACTGAATGACAATCTTGTAAATTATTATATATTTTTATATCTTGTATTAAATCTGTTTCTGTTGTAAGCACTGACCAATACATGCATTTTGTATCATTTTGTTTAAATCAGCTTTTATTGTTTCTTCTGTAAAATCTATGATCTTTTGAGAGGGGGTTTTTTTCAGCTGCCTGCCTACCTGCCTGTCTGCGATCACCCGGCGGCGTGCGCGTGAGCTCCCGGCCTGCGCGTGAGCTCCCGGCCTGCGCGACAAC
>NW_022900938.1:38274718-38287137 GCF_012274545.1 Fukomys damarensis | reverse complement strand
GTGAAGGGAGGGCAGAGGTAAGGGGAAAAAAATGAGAATCAAGACTTGCCATGTAAAGGTACATGATCCCAACAATGAATGTAACTGTACTGTATCCCTAAATGTACCAATAAACTCAATAAAAAAAAAAAAAATCTATGATCTTTTTAAAAAAACTAAAGCCATTACCTGTTTCATTATATCTTCTTTGTGTTCACTAAGCACTTATAGACCTGTTTTTAAATCTCTTCTATAATCCTTTTGAATAATTCAGGTGTGTTTTTCACTTTTCTCCCCCTGTTGTCATATAGATTGGCTTGGTGAAGTTGGGAATTTTTGGAGGCCCTTTTGTTGCTTTGTTTTCCCACGTTTTTGTGGGGTTGGGGCTAAGTTTTGTAGGCCCTACAGTGGAAAAACTGTTGGTACTATGAAGATCTCTTTAGTTAGTTTCTACTTTTTAGTGATGCTTTCTGAGCATGGCTAATGATAAGATATATTGTATGAGAAATTGTAGCTAAACAATCATTGCCCCCAGTCTGCAAAAGAAGCATAATTCTATTGCTTTGTCTTGCTTGTATCATTAAATTATCACTTTTGCATAAAGAAGATATATTGTCTCTGTTCCATAATCCAAAAAACCTCTGTTAATATGAGAGGAAAATATGAGAGGGTAATTTGCCCTGCACCCAGTTCTCCAGGAATGGAATGCAGTATTGTTGATGACACAAAGGTAATCCAGATATCACCACACCTTAGCAGCTATTAACAACACCAACTATGCCACTTTGGCAATAGCAAGTAAAACAACAATAGTATCTTCCAAGAAAAACTGAATATTGATATAACCTAGAACCTCATAATGCACAACTCTTAACCATAGAAAAGAGATCTGTAATCATAGTATAAACACACTAAAATAAATGAAATACAGTACCACCTCTGTTCATGAACTTGATTCTTTCCACAATTCTGGTTTCAAATTGAGTTGGACAAGAACTTGAACAAATTAAATCATTAGGTTCAATTTGACCTTCTGAGTAAATTTGATTTGGTTCTCATCCAATTTGGTTGTGACCAGAATCATGGAGAGAAATGGGTTCAGAAACAGAGGTACCATTGTATCAACATATAGTAAATATCTACTAAATGAGATAACTATCCCTCTAACAATTGAAAATCTTTCAATAATAATAAAGATAATAATTAAAGATTAATAAAACCTAATAGTTATAGTAGTAAAGATATAGTGGTGGGTAGGAACAAAAGAATTAAAGAACAAATACTTGAAAAATTAAACAATGAAACATGAGAAACAATAGACAAAAGTGATATAAAGGATTATATTTAGGGGTAAAAAGATATAAATAGAATTAGATAAAGGTTTTAAAAGAACAAACAAGAAAAATAAAATAAAAGGAAAAAAACAAGAATAAAAAAGGAAAAAAATTAAAAGAAAAGAGAAAGAAAAAGGAAAATTTTCCAAATCACCCAAATAGTAAATAAGAAGAAGAAAAGCATAAAGAAAAAAAATCAGTTTTTTAAAAAAGACAACATTTCTCTGTGTGTTAAATGAATGATTTATTTCCACCATCAGCAGATTAGAAATCCAAGTCACCATTTTCTCTACCTGGAACACTGTTAAATTCCTATTAGATTTAGATTATGATTACTGGTGCGTCTTCTTGAACTTCTTGTACCCAGAGAACACACTTAAAGAAATGTCAGCACGCTGACATGATGAATAACCCCAACAATGAGAAGGAAGTAGGGCTGCTGTAATATAAGGAATGGTGCCTTTTGCAACGTCCAGCAAAATTTTGATGGCAAGTGAACAAAGAGTAACAACCATCTTATAAGTCATGGTGATCAACAACTGATTTCTGACTAAATAAGTTTACAAACCAGGAGACATGCTAGCTAAGAATGAGAGGCATCCAAAATAGGGGATAGAAATGGAAAGCTGTGGTAGAAATTGAGCGTTGTGGATTAGCCCAGCTATCATGCTGTGGTTAATCTCTTTAACCTTTCTCATCTATATTTCCCTAGGAGAAGAGATCAACTAGAGATCCAGAAAAGCAGTTTGCACATGGGGTAAATTTTCTACCCAGAGTGATGGATAAAAGCAAAGGACAGAATTGGTAGTAGTAACTCCTGTGGCCTTCCACAGAGATTCCCCTTTCATGATTTTGTTAGATAGCTAAAGCTGCCATAAAACACCCCAAACTAGTGGCTTAAACAACAAAATTTATTTTCTAATTCTTTCCTGCTATGAGAGCCTGTTTTCAATAAGTCAAAATGTTGGATTCTTCTAAGGACTTTTGTGTTGCCTTGCAAGTGGCTGCTTTCTTTTTTCTTTTTCTTTTTCTTTCTTTTGTTCCTTTTTTTTCACTATGTAGTTCAGGTTGGCATTGTACTCACTGGGTAGCCCAGGATGTTCTCACACTCACAGCAATCCTCCTGCCTCAGTCACCCAAAGACTGGGATTATAGGCATATGCCACCATGACCAGCTAAGTGGCTACTTTCTTATTATGTACTCATATAGTCATGCCTTTGTTCATGTCTCTCCTATCTATGTCCTAATTTCTCCTTCCTCTAAGATAAATTAGATTAGGGTGTATCCTAAGAACCTAATTTTAATTTAATCACCACTTTATAGATATTATCTTGAATTATACCCACATTTTGGCATGCTGGGGTTCAGGATCTCAGCTTATAAATTTAAGGGAAACACAGTTCAGCTTTTAAAAAAGATTGAATCCCTTATCCCCCAAAAGAAATGGAAGTTTTGTCAGCAGAAGCTTTTATAGTAAATGTCCTTGATTAAGAGACATCTCACACACAGTTGTGTCTCTTCCTATGGACATCCTATATTCAGTGACTTGCGACTGCAAGAGTAAAGTTGCCTGGGACTCTCATTTCAATTTGGGTGAATATTAAAGAGGTATGCAACGTCTAACTTTACCATTGGTGTACCTTAGGCCAGTGGTGGTGAACCTGTGACATGCTTGTCATTGTGTCTTGAATAAAAAATGTTAATATAAGAGGGTTTTTTTCCTAAACTAAAACCTCAGCATTCAGATATAATTGCAATATTGCCACCTTGTGATAAATAAGTGGATTGTGGGCTACAATTGGTGCTGGTTCTCTAAAAGGTTCACAATCACTGGTTTAGGCTGAAACCTTTTTTTGGGGGGCAGGGGGAGTACCAGGTATCAAACTCTGGACCTTGTGCTTGTGAGGCAGGTTGCAAAACCACTGAAGTAAATCCCTGGTCCTAAGATGAAGCCTCTTTAAGGAATATATGATAGTTGAATTACTCTCTCATTAATTTCCTTCATCTCTTTAAAGGTTACATTCTTCAGATCATTACCTCAAAACTACCATATGCAATTTTGCATAAAATATTAAATCAAGAGGAAAAATACTGACATCTCAATTCTCTAATTCATCATCACCATCACTGTAGGTGTTTTTACTTGTTGGTGAATTTTTATGAAGTCATAATTACAACAAATATAATTATTAAATTTAATGAATATATTTTATACCTTAATATGTAGTGTTAACATTGTGAAAAAGTAACTATGCTACAGTCTCAACATTGGACTGCCTTAAAATCTCCTCTTCCAGATTAACTAATCCACCACTCTTATTCTTAATCTCTCACAAGTCATAGGATATGAACAAAATGTAGACAAATGTTCTGCCAGATCATGACACACATGGTCTCAAGAGTCAAACTCCCAGTGGAGTCTTTGTTCCCAGAAAGTTTATGAGCCTGTTCTTTATTGCATTTTTATGAGCATTCCAGTATATTGATCTCTGACCAGAATCTTCTGTGGAGCTTGGCTTACAACAGTTTAGGGCTGCTCTAGCTGTCATCCCCAAAACTTTCTGAACTTCTTCTTTAATTTAGTCCAAAGGCTCATGCACCACTTGATCAGGTATGACTGCATTTTTCTAGTACCACAATCTGACTTTGTCATTTTCTCATCTCTAAAACATAATATCCAACATTTGTAACTTGTAGGAGGAAAGGTTTACTCTTATTCACAGTTATGTCTATATTCATCTGGCTTCCAAGACCAAACTGCAAGGTAGGGTGGTATAGTGGAGAAAAAGAAGCTAATTGTGGTCAGAAAGCAGGTCATTGTGGTCAGAAAGCAGAGAAACAAAAGAAGAGGCAGTACAACAGGTTCTACCCTCAAAGACCTGCCTTTTTCAATCTGGACCCATCTCCCAATACCAATTTAGCACCTCTTTCCCAGTCCAATCATCTTTCAAAATCCTTGGCTATGAACACATGAGGTATTTGCAAAACATTCCATATCCAAACTATAAAAGCATTATCTCATTTTCTTTTTAATACTCTCTATTTGTTGGTGGTTGTAGTAATTATTGACTTCTATTACTTATTTTTCTGGATTAGTTTAGCTAGTTTTAATAATAATAATAATGCTTTTAAGAAAATGTTTAGATTATATTGATTTGTCTCTAGTTTTTTCTAATTCATTGAGTTCTGTTCTATCATTTATCATTTCTGTACTTCTAGTTATTGTGAAAATACAGAGAATAACTCATTACAATAAAAGCACATTTATTTAAATTGCTGTTTCTTATAGATTACTGTAAATTCATTTTTGTGTATGAGATCTTCACTTAGTCAATACAAACAATGAAATAATAAATTTCATACCAATCATTGTTTTAGGTCTATCACACATTAAATTAAAAACACGTATATCCTCCTCCCTTATTATGGACATTTAGAAGTTCATAGGTTTTTTTTCAAATATTGTGAAAATTGAAAATTCATCTTTTATTAATGGATTCATTTTAAATCTGATAACAGTTATCTCAATCCTTTTATATTTATTCAATAATTTTATGACCCAACATTGGTCTATTTTGTGGAATGTTTCATTTGTAATTTGAAAAAAAATGCAAGTTCTGCTATTTTTATTTATGATATTCTACAAGATGTCACTTAGTTTAGTTTGGATGAGAATGTTAAAATCCTCCATATTTACAAGTTTTTAAGCTATATTTTAAAATATTTTACTGTGAATAGTTTTAAAATCTCCAAATATACTCGATCTTAGCCAAAAGGCTTGAGAAGTAATAAAATCTCCAATTATGATTATATATATTTTTCCTTCAGTTCTGTGCCCATACCTTCCAAAACACTGTCATTATGTAAATACAGAATTAGGATTTTAATATATTTTTGAAGAATTATCTTCTTTATTATAATCAAGTGCTGCTCTTCATTGCTAGCAATCATATTTTCTATGATGGACTCTTTGTTCTCTAAGTATTTCAATCTTTGTTAGTTTATTGAGCATATGGAGTATAATTACTTCATTCTTTCACCTGTGTCTTTATATTTAACACTCATTTCTAAGCAAATATATTTGCTTGTTATACATTAATGTTTTATAATTTGAATGTTTAACCATTTACATGTAGTAGTATTAATACATTAGGCTTTGCTTCTATTATCCTGTTATTATATTCTCTATTTTATTACTTAATTTGGTACCGGGGATTGAACTTGGGTCCTTGTGCTTGCAAGGCAGGCCACCGAAATGCTGAGCTAAATCCCCAGCTATTAGTTAATTTGATATATTCAATATCCTATACATTTTCTCCTTTATTGACTTAAAACTTATAAGTTTTGGAACTGAGGATTTAGCTCAGTGGTTTTGCTGCCAGCTTCACAAGTGCAAGGTCCTCAGTTCAATCCCTGTACCAAAAAAAAAAAAAAAAAGTTATAGATTTTATGTTAGTTGTTTTATTGTGACCATTAAAATATCACTTTGTGTGTTTAACAGCCTACAGTAAGTCCATTTTGTGGGGGCCCAGTCATGGCCTACTGGAGTTTGGCATTTGTATAATAACTTCTTCCTGTATAATTAAGGCATCAACATTTGCTACTTTTCAAGGAAACTGTTTGTTAAGCTTGTTTTGATTCTTTGACCCTGACATAACAGGAAACTCGTTAGCTGAAGATCTGATGTTATCTGTAAGAGTCAGGAAATCCGGTCTTTGCATAAAGATAAAAAAAAATTGCTTGGTGTTTTCTGTTGTTGTGTGCCCTTAAAAGCTTCCTGTTGATGCGAGCGTATAAAAGGAGCTGTTTCTGTGAAATAAAGCAGACTTCTCTTCGTCTCCACTCAGGCTTGAGTGTTCTTTCCTTTCTCAATCCTCACTCCCCAACTCAGGCATGTTCGTGTTGTGATGGCTGGACCGCCACACCATTTCAGTTTTCTTGTTCTTTTTACTGTTATATATTTTATAAACCACCCAAATCACTTCTGCTTTTGCTTTGAACAAATATGCATGTTTTATAAAAGTAGAAAAGAAGGTATATCTAACCAGGATTTCTCATGAGGAGCTTAGAACTTGCTATGCCATTCTAACAAGTAAAATAATAAATGGACTGACTACTGAACATTTTTGAAAGTGAGGGCACCAAGAATATCAATGGCCCTAAGATAGGAAGAACATCACAAATTTTTCAGATTGTCAAGTGTGTAAAAGCTGTTTTTTGGCTAAGTAGTAATGCTTCTCTAGCACCTAGGGTGGAATGTCAACTTGATCGGCACACAGAATGGATGAAGCACACTTCTGGGTGCATATGCGTGGCTCATGGAGGTATGCCCTTGAGATATGTGTAGGGTTCCTCATGCCTTTCTCTTGGCACTGTTTCTGTGATCTGCTTTCTGGCTACTGTGAAATAAGCATCTTTGTTACAACACACCCTTCCACCATAATGATTCTTCTTCAGAACCATGACTAATGGTATGAATGTTATTAGCCAAGAGCTAAATGTAAGCACCTCTTCTATTATATTATGGATGTTAGCAATTGGAAAATTGTCAAATGTATAGAATTTAATACTGGCAAATTGGGGTCATCGCTGTAATTTTACCTGACCATGTGGTTTAGAAGCACTTGGAACAGGTTTTCAGGAGGAGTTTGCAAAGGTCTGGAAATACACATTAAGAAGACTTAGAATGCTGTAAGTAGAGCTTGATGGATGAGTCTGGTCGTAGCTCAGAGGACCACAATTTTGACAGGAATATGGACAATAAATGCCAGGCTCAAGTAGTTTCTCTGGGAAAGAAAGAAAAATTTCACTGACAGTTGGTCAAGACTCTATGTGCATTACACTCTGGCAGAAAATTTGTCTACATTGTGCAAAAGTCCAGAAACTTTTCTGGAAACTGAACTTTTGGGTGGTGAGCTAATTAATCTGGTAAAGGAAATTTCAAGACAGCTGAACTTTCAAGCTGTGACATGAGTATTGCTACATGCTTTCACTAGATTTATAGTGAATATTGGGAGCTACAGGAGAAGAAATTTTTGAAAAGTATAAATTTTGGTCCTGAGGAATCACAAATAAAGTTGGAGCCAAACAATGCCTGACTGCTAAAGAAATCAGTGCCATTAAAAAGAAAACAAGTACTTTTTAAAGAGACAAGATGATTTGAGGGAATCTCACAAATGAGCAATATTCAACCCACCACTTCTGCTCAAGAGTGCAAAAGTGTAAGCCTTCCTATGAACCTGAATGATACTTGTGGAAGTTGACCTTGTGGTGATGCATGACACCAGCACTACCCATCCACAAAGTACTTCTGGCTCTTATCTGTGCTACAGTAGTCCTAAACTCTTCCTCAGTGTAGATGGCAGGTTGGTGACTGAGAGGAAAGAGTTCAGGGTTGAGTATGATTTTTTTATGCCTGTTGTTATTTTTATACTTCTTCACTATGTAAAAAATATCTTTTTTTCTTTATCTCCTTTGATGAATTTAGACAAGTTGATTATGGTAAACTTTGGTATGTTCAAATTTGTATTATATATCTTTCTTAAAAATTGTTCAGTTTCTTTTCTTTTTTTGGTACCAGGGATCAAAATTAGGCCCTTGTGCTTGGGAGGCAGATGGCAGAACCACTGAGCCAAATCCCCACCCTATTCATTTTCTTTAACCATCCAATTAGAAAAATTTGGTAATAAATTTGACAAATATTTTGTGTCCTTCTTTTACAATGTTTTAAACAATAGAACTTCTGGAAATCAAAGTGAAAATAAAAATTATGAACCTTAAGAGTTACACAAAAGATTAAACAGAATAAAATTGACACACTTCTAGATAGATTTGAATAAATTATTTATCAATAATTACATATAAATAAATTGCTATCAAAGTTTGGTCATGTGAAGGATTTTGGAAGAATGCTCATAATGCATTCTTAATAGTAGTTTCAGAAGCAGATAGCAAGTAGAAATAGAAAAAAATATCCAAGAAACCATAAAATAAAAAAATATATAATAAGATTTAAATTTTTTGGTATATTAAATTGATATAATAAAATCAGTTTTAGACAGTGAAATGGCAGAATGGAAATGATAAGATATTTAAAGCACCCAAAAAGTAAAAACAGTTTACCTAAAATTTTTATCAATGTTCTATTTTAATTTAAACTTTGATTTTCATGTAATTTAGTTTTTGCATTCTTTCTATAACTTTTATAATTTATGACACAATAAGAAGAGGCAATTCAACTTTAAGGATATTTTTAAAAATTAACATAAGTTTCCTTCTCATTTTCTTTTGTTTTCTCTTTACATGTAAAACAAACTTGGGTACTTGCACTTGCAAGTCAGGCCACTGAACCGCTGAGCTAAATCCCCAGCCTACATGTAAAACTTTGATTGACTCAAAAATCCTGATGTATAGGCAGGCACAATTTCACACACCTATAATCTTAGCACTTTTGGAGGCTGAGGCAAGAGAATGTCAAGTACCAGTCCTGCCTGGGCAACTTAGCTTAATCTTGTCTCAAAATTTAAAAATGTACAAAGACCCCGTGTTTCATATCCTGTTCCCCTCCAAAAAAAGAAATCCCAGATGATACTGTTTATGAGAACTTATTTTCCTTAACAGCCAAACATTTGCTTAAATATTATTATCATAGAGTTTACTTTCACATATTAAATGTCAATTTTATTTGGCTCTGCTTACATATTTGCTTTAAAAAATATGGTTTCAGTGGTTTGATGAATGCAGTCATGAGAGACTATGGCACTTTTTTATTTTCAGAGGCTTTATGCTATGTGTACCATTTGGGAGCATTATTAGTCATCCATTATTGAATTTTCTTAATAGAGTTTTACTGTTTGAATTTTACAATTTTTCTTTAAGTATAAACTTTAGAATCAGATCAACTAGTTTCAGAAAAAGTAAGAGTTTCATTCATTATGTTGGCAACAAAATGATCTTACAAATTAAATTTTTGTAATTCATAAAATACATAAATACACATATTAATTACAGAACTACAAAAAAATTTACAAAAAGACCTTGGTAGTAGGGATTTTCTGAAACTCACAAGTGCAATGAATTGTAACAATGTAGAAAAGATTTCAATACTAAATTGTACCTGACTTAAGAGATATGTAATATAATGTTGCTCCCAATTTCTCCCAACCACTGCATTTCTTTTAAATTTATCTGAAAACTTTAGAAAAATCAATAAATAGGTGTAAAATATTAAATAATTTACTAATATATCAATATCTTATAGAATAGATTATCTGGCTAAAATAAAAGTGACATTCACAGAGAAATTACACTGTGGGATAAAAACATGGTCTACACATATAAACAACAGAACAAAATTACCAAGTATGTATCCACATGACCTGCAATTAGCAAGAAGGAAAATAATAAAATACGAAATACTAAAATAAGGAAATACATGAACAAGGATTTCAAAGAAAAAGATACACTTGATTTCCACAATAGCAATAACAGATCCACCCAATATTATTATTAATAATTAGAATGAAAATGCAAACCAAAATTATGTAAGATCTTACTTCACAAAATTAAATTTAAAAAATACAAAGTCTGACATTACCGAATATGATACAAATAAGAAACATGCCCAGCTGCAAAAAAAAAAAAAAAAAAAAAAAAAAATTCTTATATACCTCTGATACAATAACCACCTTGGAAAACAGTATGGTATTAACTACTGAGGATTGACATGTGTCTACTCTACTAGACATCTTATGGGTCTAGTAGATTGTACACATATATTAATAACAGCTTTGCTAATAAGAGCAAAAAAACTTAACCAAAATACTTAAATAGAAGAAATAAAAATTACTTAAATATGCATGGAGCAAAACATTCATTACAATGTTATGTAAAAAGAAAATGAATTTCTCTTACTAGCATCCACATGTAAGTATCTTACAATTATAAAAATAGAAGGTAAACTAAATAGACATATTGTAGAAGAATACATTTTAATTGCATATAAAATTAAAACAAGATAAAACCAAGTAATATGGAAGGCAAATGGTGGGTATATATTTTTTGATGCATGTTGTAAACATACACTGCAAAACAAGTCAGTGAATGAGGCAAAGTTCAGAGTAATGTTCACTGCTGTGAAGGAGTGAAAGCAATGTGACCAGTTAATGCACACTGGGGGATTCAACTTTTTTGTACTGCTGTTTTTTTTTAAGTTTATTAATAAGCATCTGGTTTTTGTTTTGTTTCATGTTATTATACAATACTTACTTTGTCACAAAACAAAAAAATTGGTAACATAAGTAAAAACTAAAAAGAACTGTCTTAAATATTTTTACATTTTAATTAATATTTGACATTGTTATCTAAAATTCTGACTATAAATATAGTGATTTTGCATCTTAACAATATTAAAAAGCCACTTGAAAATAGATAAATGTTCTTTTGTTGAAAGTAAAACATCTGCCAGATCAAATAAATTTGAATATTTTCAGCTATATTGGTATTAAACATTTCCCATTCAGAACAATATGTAAAGTTGTTCTAAATATGCTTTCATGAACATGCCATTTGAGTAAATTACTTTATAGTAAATTCAGCTCTTAAATAATTGCTAAACCTAGGGAAATGCTTTCAATAATTGACTTAGCTTTCATAAGCAAAACTTGTTATTAAATCTAAATTAAATGCACATTTGAGACACTTAACTAAAAGTGTTAGCATACCAAGCATTTTAATAGTGGAAAGGAAATTACTCATACAGTTAATACTAAAAGTAATTTAAACATGGCACTCAAAGTTTTCAACTTATTTTCTCACATCTCAAAAATGTTTAATTTTCCAAATGTATTGCATCATCTATATAAAATAATTTTTATTTTTTATATAATTGAACTAAAAATATATTTCCTAAGGTATTCTAACATCTGTGACTTAGTGGAATGAGACCAGTTTACTTCATTAGTGAGATTAAGTAAAAATTAGTGAAAAATATGCAGAAATGAATGAATCTCAATCTCTTCAAAGTTATAAAATTGATCATTTTTACTATTTTATACCCTTTTGGTTTGTATATTTTATCTAATTGTGAGGAAACTTATACAGATTCAGTCTCTCTATTGCTTTACCTCTTATTTTGTGTGCATTTTGAAAATGTGAAACATTCCATCTCATTAAAAAAATAGTTTGAGGGGCGGAAAATTTGACTGATTGATCAATGGCTAGGGGCCATAGTCACTTATGCAGATTTCTCCTTGATCAATCATGGTTCCTACCAAAAAATGAAAATCTGTGAGCTGTATCTCACAGTCAAATAGATTAAAGTCTCTACAGTACTATCAAGAAAAAGTATATTTCACTGAAGAGACAGAGGAGTGTTTACAATATGTTCTATTACATTATATTGTGCTTACATTCACAAACATTTGTTTTAAGTGTTATTTTTCTTCTTAAGATCTTTCTTGTGCCTTACTTCTTTATCTCCACTAAGCTTCTAGGAAACATTTCTACTCTTTTTGTTTATGAGTATATATTTTCAACACATACTGTTTACATTCCATGTATGAAATTGGTACGCATACATAGCACAGCTTAATTCCTTTTTACATATCCTTTCCCTCCCCTCTCAGCCTCTTAATCCTCTTCCAATTTGAAAAAAAAATCTATCTCCTTGCTTCTTATTATTTATCTTTCATATTCAATAGTTAAATAAAGAAAAATCACATCACGTTAATCAGTGATGAATGTGTTCTCTTCCCCATTTTCATACTCTAAAAGGTATTCTTTAGAACATTCAGAAGACATGAGCACAAAAGTTTTTTTCAGGCTTATAAAATAAAATTATTTTCTAAATTACAAAATGGTGTGCATATATATATATATGTATATATATTCATATATTTATGTGTACTCACAGATGTAACAATGCTACATTCAATAATAGAAAAATCCTAGACAATTCTTTCAGGGATGACAGACAAGATTTTAGCATTATTTAAAAACAGTTATGAAATCAGTGACAGCTGCATTCAAATCTCAAGACAATTTCTAGTTACAATCCTTTTCTTTCTTCTTCTTCTTCTTCTTTTTTTTTTTTTTTTTTTTTTTTC
>NW_022900938.1:38198046-38274704 GCF_012274545.1 Fukomys damarensis | reverse complement strand
CAAACTCGGGTCCTTGCACTTGCGAGGCAGGCCACTGAACTGCTGAGCTAAATCCCTGGCCTCTATAATCCTTTTCTACTTATCATTTTTTGTTTTTTTAACATGAGAAATATTAACCCCTCATAGTTCTGTTAATTCCTGCAAATTATACTTGGCAATATATTTAAATAAATGTAAATGATGACAAAGATGGAAATGAACCTCTAACTGTGATGTGACCAAAGTGAATGTGAATGATTTTGTTCAATGAACAGTCACTTTAATGTGTGGGCACACAACCAAGTCTTTGCCAGCTTTATAATTAAACAAACTTAGTGAAAAAGTTTATTATTTTAATGCTACCATTCTTTGATAGTTTAATACCCTGATCCCCCCCATTCACTTAAATATTTTTCTTGTCTCCCTACTTTCTTTTTACCCCCAACAATATTTCTTTCTCCATTTTTTTTCTCTCAGCAAAATTTTCCTCTCTTAGATTTGATCAGTATGGTTATGTAAAAAAAAACAAAAAGAAAAAGAAAAGAAATTGCCAATATAATTCCCTCTTCTGTTTCTACATGTCTGAAGCTTAGATTTCTTAAACTGGAAAAGGAGCCACAGTTCAGAATTTTACGGTAGACTTGTTCTGTAATTTCTTAAATGAAGAGATGGGAGTGCAACCTAGTGATTAAGTTCCAGGGTAGTGTCAATCTAATGATAATATACGGATAAAGTAGCACATCTATTAATATGCTATACTAACATTTTCATGGCAATATGCAAGACTGTGTACTTCCATATTCAGATATAATTTCAAGTGTGCTTTGGAAGCTTTCACCTTTTTAGTGTTTGAAGTCTGTGCACTCAACTCAAGTAAAATAATTTTTTTCTTGCAAGCACAGGTCATGAGTTTGATCCTCAGGACCAGAAAAAAAATTGTTTTCATAGGTTACTCATTCTTTACAGTTATTCTGTAAAAATTTGTGCATCTTCTTCATGTTTTTCACCCATACATTTATCATTTCCTATGGGAAATGTAAGCTCAGAATACATTAGATTAGTAAAAAAAAAAAAAAAAAAAAAAATCCACATTAGGAAAAGACTACATTTTGCTTTGAAGGGAATAGGGGGCCTCAAGATTGCCAGGGTTTTCCATGGATGAGCAATGCAAACTGTAATGTTGGAGAAGGTTTTGCTCTCCAATTCTACCTCTTCTGCACCAGGGATTTTCTAGCTAAAGTGTGATCTTATATAAATTTTACTTGTTGGAAATTCCCCAACACTTTACAAGTTTGAAAATGTTCAGTGTGTGGATGTAAAATATTATTCCTCAACTTGACCTTGGTTTTCCTTTATGGCCTCAGCTCCATAGCTGATGCCAACACTACTATTTTCCATAGGAAGAGGCACTTATGGGATTCTAGCTCAGCAGTGGTGCTCTGCACCCTGTAATGTAATCTGGTACAGACTCCCCCAAAATCAATTTTCCTTTGTTGTTATTTCTCCCTCCCTGTTCTCTCCCTCCCCTCTCTCTCCCTCTCTTCCTCTTTCCCTCCTTGTCTCTCTCGTTTCCCCTCTTTTCTTTCCTTCCTTTCTCCTCCCTCCCCCACTCTATTTGGCTTTACCCTTCCTTCCTTCCTTCCTTCCTTTTTTCCTGTCTTTTTAAATTTCAGACAGGGTTGGGCACCACAGTCTTATTCTTATCATATGACTCTGTTTCCTGGTCATAGTTGTATGTACCATGAGTAAACACCTAACTCATATAAGCAATGACAGAATCTTTTTAGATTTAAATCTACTCCGAGTGAGCTTACGTGTCCATGATTGTGAGACGTATAAGGATGCTTTACTATGAAAGCATTAACACATTTATTAGGAGGCGGTTACGCATGCATCTCTACCAGGAGTGCAGGCTACAGGTTTCTAAGTGTTGATTTGACTAATTCAAGAACATTCACATTCATTCATTTAAAATTTTTAGCGTTATTATGACTTTATACCAGCAGATGGCAGTAAAATATTTTATTTTTTTAAAAGGTACTATATTCTATTTAACACAAGTTTGCACGGGGTGCATCCCTACTGCCAAGCACAGTACGTATGGATCAATTGAAAAAAAATAAGATTATAATTTTTCCTTAAATGAATGAATGCACTGAATGTCTATTTAAAAAATTGGAAAATTGACATAGATGAAATGAAGTGAATGTTTCTAAATTTAATATTAAGAATGTGATTGCCTCATTTTTTTAATCCTTTCAGTCCATTTTCTTTGCCTGTAAAATCCTGAAATCATTCTTTATCTATACCTTGGCAAAATATCCTGAGAAGTGAGAAGCTGGCACATGTTGGCATGGATACCTAACATCCACACCGTTTTTTCTCTGACAAGTTATTAACAGAAATGTTTCACTGAAGCTGATGGGCTTTGCTTTACTGAAGAAGCATTTCCTGCCAAAATATTTCTTTTCTGTAATGGAGCCAAAGGAAATGGTCGATTTGTGTTCTTACTTTATTTTCCTTGACTTCCTTTATTCAATAACTGCAAATTACACAGGATTTGCTTTTTTAAAAAAAATCTTTAAACATTTAATAAGTGCTTACCTTATTATTTTTCTTCCCTATTTCCCTTCCCCCACCTCATTCAGTTCTAATTGTTTTCATGATTGCTCTCAAAGGATTGTAAACTGAACTCTCTATATCTAATTTCCCCAAAATTAATCATTTGCTAATGAAGTAATTTTTCTGGTGTATGGTCTTGTGATTGTAGGTGATTCATCCCAACTGTTAGATTAGTGTTTCAGAGGATATTTCTTGGGAAACAATGTTGCTTAGTTTGTTTTACATGCTGCTAAGTTTCATTATTTTCTCTTATATATTTATCTCTGTGTGGATGTAAAATCAGAACAATACAACAATGATTGAGACATTGCCATTAGCTTCCCATAAACCTTTTAATTAAAGTGCTTTTAGCTAAATTCAAGTGTGTAATACAGCTACCTTTAAAAACAATATAAATAGTAATCTTTTATATTTATTGATATTTTTATTTGTCTATTTTGTGTCAATATTTATCCTTTATTCTCAGTATATGCAATTAGAATACCTGGAAATACAAATAGAAAATAATAACATGAGTTTTATTTTTTGTGTGTGTTTTTCATGTGTTTGTTTTGTCCAGTACTGAGGATCGAACCTAGAACCTTGAGCTTGTGAGTCAGGCTTGGCACCACAGAGCTAAATCCCAGTCCAATAGTACTAGTTTTGATTCATAGTAATTCATGATAGAATTATAGACATTTCATACATTTCCCTGAAATTCTTTATTGAATCCAGACTTAGATACAGGTATATAAAAAATAATGTAAATTGCAATAAAAATTTAAATACATCATTCCAAAAAAACTTTAAGAATTGGTTACTATTTCTATTGGTGAAAAAGTAAGAAGGGGAGGCCAGGGATTTAGCTCAGTGGTTCAGGCACAGGCCTCGCAAGCACAAGGATCCAAGTTCGATCCCCGGTACTAAAAACAAAACAAAACAAAAAAGTAAGAAGGGGAAGTAGGGGAGAGGTAAGAAAGGAAAGGAAAAATACACGAAAAGCAAAAAAAAAAAAAAAAAAGAAAAAAAAGTCTTTTTAAATAAGGAAAGATGGAGGGGGTGAAGGGAGGGCAGGGAGGGCAGGGGAATGGGAAACAAATAAGAACCAAGATATATCATAATGAATGTAACTGTATTGTATACCTAAAATATACCAATAAGCTTAATGGAAACAAACAAAAATAAAAAAGAAATTGAGGGGATTCCATGGAATGAGACTGACTGAAATTATATGCATATAAATACTGTATACAAACACATAAATATTCATTATATATTACATATTTATTCCACAGACATTCCTATCACACCAAACACTTGTTTGAATATTATTAATTTTAATGTATTCCCAATATTACAAATTTTATAATATAAACATATGTATGATTTTTAAAATCAGGAAAAAAAAAGATAATATTCAGAGGGCCAGGGATGCGGTTCAAGGGCTGGGGATTTAGTGCTATGGCACCAAGCCTATCTTTCAAGCAGAAGGTCCTGAATTTGATCCCCAGTACTGGAAAATAAATAATTAATTAAAAGATAATATTCACAATTTAATAAAAATCAAGATCATTATTTACAAAAATGATAGAAAAAAATTAACCTTAGGAAATTCAACTAAGAATAGATAAACTTTAATTTTCTTACATTTTATGTTGTTAAGGATGTTTATAGGAGCCGGCATGATGGCACATACTTGTGATCCCAGCAATCAGGAGGCTGAGTCAGGAGGATTGCTGAGTCCAAGGTCATCCTGTGCTACACAGTGAATTAAAATCCAGCCTGAATTTCTGAGTGAGACCCTATCTCAAAAAATGTCTACCTATGTATGTGTTATTTTCATAGTGATTTAAAATATCCATTAATGATTATCAATTTTTAGCTTTCTAACCTTATTTCAAGATGTGTTTCTTTCAAAATGGTTTTCCTCTTCCATTAAGACATTGTTCAAAGGAATTTTGACTTAGTTTCTGTCAAATATTTAAAAGGAGACTATTTGTATATTTGTGACTTGAATACTTTTATAAATTATTGTGCCAGAAGAACTGTCTCATAAGTTATAGTTTTAAAAATTTGGGTGCTATCAAATCTAACAAAAACATATAAATGCTGATTTTTAAAAATACCAATGTACAGAGAGGGGGATTTACCTCAGTGGTGCTGCTGCTTGTCTCACAAGCACAAGGTCCAGAGTTCAATCCCCAGTACAAAAAAAAAAAAAAAAAAAAACCTATACAATTATATGTGATTTTGTGATTCAAATTAATATGAAATTTTAAACAACATGAACAAATTAGAAGAAATCTTAGGATTACATTCATTTATAAATATATTTTCAAACAATATTCATAATTAAAAATATTCAATGCATCTTTATATTTCTATAACAATCACTTATATTTCAAAGCATTCTCCCTGTTCACAATTAATTATACAACATGAAATACAAATAAACAAAATAAATATCCATTGACATACTGATATACATTAAGGACTTAAAAAATAACTAAATGGGAGAGCATAGACAAATGTTCATATAAAAGAAATCCAAACTGTTTATTAAAAATATTCCACCACCAAGAAAGTGGAGCCACATTCCATACAATGACTACTTTCCAATGAGAATATAGAAAGGTGAGGGGGAAGGAGCAGCTTCGGAGTGGGGGAAAGTGACAAATGCTTCCTCCCCAACACATGAAAGTTAGCATCAAAAGTGCTAAGTCGTGTTGTTAGTACATCCTCTGGACATGGTGTAATGAAAATAGCACTACACCTGTCTCCTTTTCCTTACAAAATATGTAACTCCAGTCTAACCAAGGAAAAAGAGAAAAGACAGATTCATTTGAAGAAAATTCTATAAAATATTTTAAATTGTCCAGGTCATCAAAAGCAAGTGAAGTCTGTGAAACTTTCACAGCCAATGCGAGTCCAAAGCAGACATGATGACTAAATGGGATCTTGCAAAACAAAAAGGATATCAAATTGAAAACTAAGAAAATTTATAGCAATAAGGGAATTTGGTGATAAATGTAGCAGTATTGATTTATAAATCACAATTGGTGTGACCTACTAATATAATAATATAATAGGGGAAATTAGATGTGGAGTTTGTGGCTACTGTGCACTTCACAATTTTTAAGTAAACTTGTAACTGTTAGAAGAGGTTTGTATTTTTACAACCATTAAAAAATTTTAACTGCTAGTGGCATAACTTTATGTAGACACTATATTTTTCAAATAGTTTTGCTTTCAAAAGAAATGACCTTCTCAGTTCTCAAGAGACTGCACTGCAATTTTAAATAGTCCAATCGGTTCACTAGTCACATCTCTGAAATACATTAAGATCCCATTGATAAGTAAAGTATGGCCATATGTATAGTGAGTCGCTAACCAGTTGGACCATTTCCTTGTAATCCCTTCTGTTTAGACATCTTGAAATCAGTGGCTGCTCCTGACAAAACTGATTGAGCAGCAGCAATTGGTGTTGGTGGTGAAGTGTCATCGAAGATTGAATTGGCTGTGTTGCGATTTAGTTCAGCTGCCCATGTGGAAAGTTTATTCCAGGTAGTAATATGTGCAGAGGCTTTCTTATTGACAATTAGATTTAGTGCAGTACAACTAACACTGTCATTCCTATTAGCTACTTTAAATTATCCATTCCTTTACAACCTTAAGGATGTTGCTTGTTATACTCTACATGTTCTACTGGAAGAAAACAATAGTTTTCTCTTTAGATTGAATGGTCATTTTGATTAGAACACTGGTGTTTACCTGTTTAAAGCAATTACAGGAAACACACATCCTGGTGCAGATACTGTAGTTTTGCCACTCAGTCAACTACTGTGACCTTCAAGAAGAAAAAAACAAAGAAAAAAGAAATACAAAAGGAAAGAAAATATTTTTATATAGAAATACAAAGAATGTTAAGGGACTAGTAAATTTAAAATAATACCATAAACTATAATCTTTCTATAAGCACCCGTTATTAAAATGTAGCTAATAGGTGCTTCTCCTAAGGGAACTTCATATAAATTTCCATGTTTCACACACACTTATTGCAGTTAATTAAAAGATAATTTGGAAACATAGTAAAAGTATTCTTTCCCTTCTGTGATGAATCATATTGATTCCTGTTATAAAACCAGAACCTGGGAGAAATAACTAATGGAACAAGAATTAAAAACATTTTGTCCTTGCAAAACTTAAGGTGGCCAAAGCCTAGACTTTTGTTAAAATTAGTAAACAATTCACTAATTCTAGGAAAAGAACACACAGAATAGCATAGTAGTTTTACATTTCACATAATACCATGTTTTCAAATATTAAATGTATTTTATTTGCCATTCTTTCATTTATTTTAAATTACCATGAAATACATTTTTAAGCCCTGTGATTTAGGAAGTCACACTTTCAAGCAATTTCTTCAGTCTCTACTAGATGGAGCCAAAGTATAAAAAATATATCCATATTAGACTGGATATCTAATGGTTCTTGAGCCAAAGCACTTTTATTAACATAATAAAGCAATAGAAAATTATGAGAAACTGAAATTTATTTTTAACCCTACTTACTAGAATCATTCGGGGTTGAATCATGGTTCACTTACATATTTTTCTTGAAAATTCTGAATATTTCAACCTCATATAACACACGAATGAAAGTTTTTTTATAATCATTTATTGACTAAATTATTGGGTTTATAAATATGTGGTTAAATCAGTAATATGTAACCATTAATTGAAAATTATAAAACAAAATTTATGTTAGTTAATAGTTTCATTAAAATATTTTTATATTTTGTAGAAAAAAGAAAAAATCATCAGTGAAGGAAATGGAAATATATAATATAAAATCAAAGATGGATTCATGAGAAGGAAAAAAAAGATTTAAAAAAATGTTAAATTATTTGATTTTATATTTTAAAAAATTGACTTGTATGTCATCCTTGAATTGTCCCCATCAAGATTAGCTACTCTTCATTCTTCTGAGAATTTTTGACAAGCTAAATAGTCAATTAAAAGAATCTTTTTAAAAAAAGAAACAAAAAAATATGTTCTTTGTCACTGCTATTTTATTTTAAGCCATAATCTTATTTCAAATACTTAAGAGTTTCACAAGAATTTTTAATTTAAAAATAAAACTAAAATTAAAATATTTTCCCCTCAGGAAATAAAAGGAAAAAAACACTTTAGGAAATCAAGAATAAAATACTTATTGTCAATAAAATTATTTAAATAATAGTCTATAAATCTAGAAATTATTTGCAACCTCATTTAATTTTATTTATTAATTTTATTTTATATGAGAGTGTTCAATGATTAATTCCTAGGAAAATGATGGTGAGAGATATCTTGGACCAAGTAACTGATATTTGTGTAATTAATTATGCTAGTTACTTTAGCAATTTTTCTCATGTTATGTATTTCTAGGATTTATACATGAAACAAAAACAAAAAATAGCTAGCTGAATAATGAAAGTTTTCCCAAAACACACAATTCTTTGTTATCTATCCTTGAAACCAAATACATTGGATACACAGTTCTTTTCTCTGTTGAGTCTACTACATCAAATTAGAAGTTGGTGAAAAAGAAAAAAAAAGAAGTTGGTAGAGCAATGTAAAAGCATAACCTATACAGGTAAATTAAGCTTATAGCTTCAGTCACGTAATGAGAGATCTGTTACACATACAGGCTATCAATGCCTCCCCAAAACTGCCACTAATTAATATTTTCTGCTCAGCCAAATAACAGTTATGGTCAGGTTTGTAAAACAAAACAAAACAAAACAAAACAAATGTTAATGTGTTTTGTGGAAATGTGTTAAATCTAATTGTTTTTTATTGATTTTTATATTTGTAATTGGTTAAATCAAGGTTTTTAACCATAGAAAAGTTTAGGTGAAACAAATAGTAAAGTTAAGAGTGAACAGACACCATTTATTCAATAAACAAGAAAGAGTAAGACTGTGGTTCTTGTGTTTTGGTATATAATATAGTTTATATGGGGATTTCAGAATATGCATTTGAATAAATCAAATATTTTTAAAATATACTATCAGCCAGTTTTCCATTCTTGTGAACTATTTATTCAAATAAACTGACATGATCTAAGTAAGAAGAAATTAAAGATAATTTTCAAAATGAAAATAATCTTTTAAATCTGGAAATTTATGAAAATAATTTCTAATGGCAGTTTGAATGATACCTTCAACAAGTAATTTCTCACCCAAGGAAATTAAAATTATTAACTAAATAGTATTTTGTTATGCAAAAGTCTTAGGGATCTAAAACTATTTTTGTAGGTCCAGTTTAAAAAAATAGTAAACAGTAAATTCACAATGAGATATTTACCAACAAAAATATATATTTTACCTAGATTTGCATTTAAAAATCAAACTAATATAAGGAAAAAAGCAAAAGGAAACAAGGTTAAAGAAAAAGAAGGAAAGTGAGAGACAAAAGGAACACACAAAAGCTAGAAAAAAATTTAAGGAAGTATTTTAAATGTAAAAGAACTATTGATTTAAACTAATAATGATGCATATTTTCTTCACCATACATAATTTAGTTTATAAATGTTTTAAAAGGAGATACTTATTATAAACATTATAGGTATGTCACAACACTATTGGGCCAGGGTTTTAGCTCAGTGGTTCTGCTGCCTGCCTCTCAAGTGCAAGGTTCAAATTTGATCCTCAGTACCAGAAAGATAAACAAACAAACAAACAAACAAATAAATATAAAAAAAAACACAGCACTGTTTTTGAACCACACTACACATCTCTTTTGTGATAATGGATCTTTGTCTTTCAACTAAATTTGAGAATCATTTTCCAAATTTGGCTCTTTCTCTCTCTTTCCATAGTGTTGATAGGTAGAGATTATAATTATCTTTTTTCTTTTGCTTTTTTATTGTTGTTTTTAAATTTTTTATACACCCAAGTGTGAGCTTCTATGATAAATCATTATCACTGATTCCTTTATTAATATTGTTGAATCAGTATATGCAATTGCTAGAAATGACAAATAATTATAATATAAATACCAAAAATAATTTGTTTTGTAATATTTAAATAGAAGAAAAAAATCATATTTTACATAGCGTGGTTATATTGGTAGATAAAGTGAATGATATATTGCAAAGTTCCAGAAAAAAAGAAATATTGGTATACAGAATGACCTTTAACATATTATTATAATTTTGACTTCTCTATCAGAAAGAGGAGTCACTATCAGTATATTATCGTTGGAATATTATATTCAATTTTTATGCATATACACTAAAAATGTAGGTTTCCATGACAGCAGGCAGCACCTTTTCCTATTTGAAAAAGCTTATGTTTCAAACAGTTGACAAAAATTTTTAGAATATCATCTGAAATTTAAAAATTAAAATGTAATATTTCCTCCATGAAAGAAAAAATGATACAGTATAACTACTGATAATTGAGTGGAGAGAAAATGGAGTATGCCACATCCTTATACCATAACTTTTGGGGGTATTATGTGGTCATCTGTCACCAAAAACCCATTAGGATGTAGCTAATATAAAAATTTATATAGACAAATATTTGAAATGTTTTGCATTCTATCCTGTATTAAAATATCTCCTTTTCCTCTGCTTTCTGCTAATACAAATGATATACTGAATATATTATAGATAAGCCATTAAAACACATTTTATTAAATAACTTTTGTTTTTCTGGTATCAGGGATCGAACTCAGGTCCTTGCTCTTGCAAAGCAGGTGTCGGAACCACTGAGCTAACTCCCTGGCCTTTTTTAATATTTTTGCTTTTGTTTCTATTAAATAACTAATGAAGAAAAGCTGAATATCATACAGTATACCCACAAAGACCAGACAGTAGGGAAGTTCACCTCTTCTTGTTTTTTGACCTTTTTAACGATTTTATGTATCATCTACTTAAGAGTCACAGAAGTTTACAGTTGAAATGAGTAGTAGAAGTGATCTTTTTCTAATTAAATACTTTCTGGAGGAAACAGATGCAAGAATTTGTCTCTTAATTTTGAGCCTGTACAAATGACCAACAGCAAATATAATCTTAAAATCCATTGCCACTGATTTCAGTCCTTGTTTTAAATCACTTCTCCAAATTTCAGGCAAGAAATTACAAGTGTTGCACGTGACTGTACATTAGTATTTTTCCCAATGAAGTAATGAGGTAAGACTCTGTTTTTGTAGGACTCTGTAATAACTGCAAAAGGCTACAGAGCAATGTAAAGCATGATCTTCATGAATTCAGATATCCGTGCTTCAGAATAGCTGGCTTTGTACTGGAAACCAACAGCTGAGAAAGGCAAGAGAGTAAAGCACGTATGATGGTTTGGCTAGCTATAGTTTCATAAAGATGATTTTTGAAAAGCAATGTTTAAAGAAAAGATTTGCTTTGGGCACAAATTATTGTGAAGATCTACTGAATAAGCAAATAGCAGAGAGTCTATGAACTTGGACCACAGACTGATGAAGACTCTCAGGATGTTTTACTACTAAACAGGAGCATCCCACATGGAAAAGTGGCTGCATAGAAAAATACCAAAAGGGAAGTTCTTTTCATTCACTGTGTTACCTTGTATGAATAAATTACCTAAAAGTAAAAAAGGATGCTAGGAGTGCTCTGTTATTTCACAGAATATTAAATTAAAGTGCGCTATAATAGCCAAAGACTTATCTGCTAACCTCTTAACTAGATTTCAACAGTTGAAAGGTCAGTTTAGAATCTTATCACTAGATGGCATTGTTACACTTGACTACAGTTTACGTAACACAATGATCAAATGAGCTAGTTAAATTAGTAGACAATTATCCCTATTCTACTCTTCATGTGATGAAACTGGTTACTTATAGCCTGCAGGATAAATCCTATAGGATGTCCCAATAAGTCAGGAATGTTTTTGCACAAGCTCTATCTTCTCAGCTTTCACCTCAATCTGTCATACACATTTGACACCACATTGTTCCAACAGTACTCAGAAATGACATGTATATAACGTGGAATATTGTGCACATTTACAGCCATGCTTTCTCTTAAACATTGCTTCCTGGATCTTGGCATGGCTCTTATGCCTAGCTGAGTGCTCTTCATGTTTCACTTAGAAATGAATGCCTAAACCAAACTTTAACTATTATTATTTTATAGAAAAAACAGAGGACAGCATAACTTCTGTCAATATTTTTAAGTTTCCACTGAGCCTACTATAAACTAATGAAGTCCCTAGTATCTACAGGGGAATGCTAGCACATGATATTTTTATGATTTAATTCCATTAATGCTGCACATTATAAATCAAGTTAAGTGGCATTTCCGTTAAAGGAGGTTCTTCTTTACTTATTTATTTCTTTCCTTAAGATCAACAAGACCAATTCAATAAGCTCAGCAACCCATTTTCTTCCCTAAAATAGGCCTTAGCTTTGTTTTCTTATGTTATCATAATCTAGCACTTTTCCTGTTTCAAATGAATACTCACTGGAGAAGCTAAGTCATTCCATTATGTGTGTTATCAAAAAGCAATACCAAACTATTTTTAAATGAATACAGATTCAAAATGCATTGTAATTTGTACCCAGCCCGCAGTTAGGCGATACCACCCAAATACTCTGTGTGTGATTACTGAACATCGCATTTACATATTTTAGAAGAAGTATAATATATTATGGGTGGTGATTTCTACTTACAAGAAGAGATGCTGGAAAAAACACATCACAGAATGATATTTTTGTTTTATTAGTGTAATAAAGCACAATTGTTTTGTCAGACTGCTGTAATATGTACCTGCTAACTAGAACTGCTATTTTGTTCTTTGTTAAGCAACCCTTCTTCAACTCAGTACTTACTCATGAATCTGGAAAATTGACTCTTTATACTCTTTAAACAAAAACCTTCTGAAGACATATTTTAAATTTCTATTAAGAGAACCCTGAAACCACACAAGTAATTGTTCAATAATATAGGATATTCAGTTAATTGATGCTTCACTAAAAACTACTAATTAATAAAATATATCAACATTAAAGTCATTTTCAAATGTTATAAACTAGAATTACACATAAAATCTGATCTAATTGTAAATATGTATTAAGTATAGAGTACTAGAGAAATTTATAATGTAATGTTAACTTCTGTGAGAATACTGTTGCAACAGGTCATAAAAAAGTGAACAAAAAGACTGGCTAGTGAAGATCTACAATCATCTTTTATCTGAAAGAAAAGGTAAATCTTTCTAGCCATAATTTTCAGCAATCATTGTACTGAAATTTACAATAATATGATTATATAAATTTAACAGCTTTTAGTAACCTTGTTAAAGATCGTAGGATCAAGATTTTCTCAAATTTGAATGTGTCTTTTTGCCTTGTAAAATAATTTTATTAATTTATTCAAAAATCTAATCACATATCATCCAGGCATACTGAAACGTTAAAAACAAAATGTTTCTTTTTTCAGTCAACATTTTCAAATAATGCCTGTCAGTTTACATTCAGCTCAAATTTCTTTTTACGCATCTGAGAATGACAAAGTAAAATGCTTCCAATTCAGAATTTATCTGTATTCAAGTTTATATACCCTGAGAGAATACATTTGACTACTGAAATCATGAATGAAAAAGAGAACCATTTCAGTATTATTTGTTGTTTGTATGGTTTCATAATTTACAGTGTGGCCTAATGAATTGTTATGGTGAAAATGAAACCTACTTTTAATTCTACCAGTTTTCTGTTGTGCTCCTTAATTTAACTTACACATGTAACTATTTGAAGTTTCCAGTATAGTAGATAAAAGTTGAAATATTTAAACATTACTCAGTGTAATTTGATAAGTATAGATTTTATTTTTAGCATAAAAGGAAGCTAGTCTTTTGATGCAAAAAATTTACATTAAAACATTGTTGAAAGATATTTTCGTGGTTTTTCTCCTGAACATTCTAAAGAAATGATGTTAGTAGGTATGTATAATTTAAATCTTACAATGAAGGTACTGTAGAGTGTATTTCTCATTTCTCATATAGTTGTCTCCCGAGTTCCCCCACTAGTCTCTGTCTGTCCTATGTGTCTGTCTCTGTCTGTCTGTCTCTCTCTACCTCCATTTCTCTCTCTTTCTCTCCATCTCTTCTCCTTTTCCCTCTCTCCTTCTCTCATACATCATGCACATATACACACACATGCCCTAACATTAGCTCTTTATTTCTCCAGCACCAATTTCAAATTCATGGCTGATGCCTAAAAGAGATAAATATAACATCAAAACTTGTGAATAGAGCTATTTATACCTATGCTCTAAGGGAAAATGGTGCCTTCACATGATCTAGAACACTGAAAAAGCCTGCATGCAATATAATTGTACATGTAATTTTCAATATTCCTGTCCATCAAACTTAGCTAAATAAATGTGTTCAGCACAGTGACATATTTCTAATTTTAAAAATATATTCTAAAGGAGAATCTGATTTAGACTTCCCAAATAACTACTTGAATTGCTTATGAACTCTATTAATTTCCTTTGTTTAAAAAATTTTTTGACTGCAAATATTTCTGTTATAACCACCACAATAAATGATTATCATAGTGTTTGCACTCTATATATTTATAGCCCTGTTTCAAGATCTCCTAAAATAAAGCAATATTCTCTAAGATAAATTCAAGAAGTAGATGGTTTTAGAAACTTAGTTTCTGTTATTATGAGAGTAAATTTTTTAAAAAAATGTATTATCTTATGAGTTATATGGTTTCATACCCAGGTGGTATTTAATTTTCTTCATTAAATTGTCTTGATTTTTTTCCTTAAAAATGAATTAGGCTAAGATAGAAATAATTTTTAATTATTAAGCTTATTCATTAATTTCAGTAAAAAGCCTGCAATGCATTAATAGTGTTATTGATTTTATAAAATGAGATCATTTTGAATTAAAACAGGATTGCTCGAGAGGTACATTGTGAAAGTAAGTAGGCACTGGTATCAGAGAGTAACTATTGTGAAAAAGTACTGGGACCTAACTGGATAGATCCTGTCTATCTCTACCATTTTTATTAGCTGTGCCACAAATCCACATTTTCCTTATCAATAAAATGATGCAACCAAAAATTACTTGGAATAACAAAGTATTTCATTAACAGTAACATTATAAATTCAAGGTGATATTATCCTGTACATTTTTTTTCTGGTAGGATAAATATTTCTCATGAATGTAGGAAGTAGGATTTTGTCTGCTTTTAAAAGTTGGCTGTCTTTAACAACAGGTATACAATCTGGCAGTTTACAAAGAGTTCCTCATCTTTTTCACCAAAAATAATTTGACATTTTGGTAAAAATGAAATGCATTTAGAATCTGAAGATCAAGTTGACAGCAATTACAGAAATTTTGCTCTCAAGCTACTTTACATAGGTCCTTATACGAATGTTTATTAATATCACTGTATTTTTAGAGATGAATGGATTCATCTTTATGAAAAGGTATATATGTATGTATATGTTCTATCACTACAAATATATCTGAGATATAGTAGATCCAGACACATATGCTCACATAAAATTGTCCCACCTCACTGAAATAGAGAAAAATGAAAATGAAGATCTGGGACCAGATACCTAGTCTTCATTTTATTTCATTTTAAATATCAGATTTGAAATTAATCCAAGGACCACCATAGAACAGAAAAATGTGTGTGTCAACATCACCTTTGCAAACTGTACTTGGCCAGGCGTAAGCCCTATTTTAGTGCTCAATTCAATTTGATGCAGATAACGAGATTAATTTGCAGGCTTCATTTTAATATTGTCTTTATTTTTAAAAAGCCCATTGACAGTGTCAAAGATTTTGATTAGATAATTTGATCACATTTCTCTAGCCAGATACAAATTAAAGTTGGAGCTAAAACAGAAAATCTTACTGTTTACTATTCAGAACAATCTTTCTATTTCAGGAAATGGCAGCGCTCCAAAAGCCACATGTGTACAAATGAAAATTCATAACATGTTATTCAAACTCCTGTTGTATTTGTGCAATTTACTAATTAGATATGGTAAGTATCAGCACTGAAATATCATAGTAATAACATTAAAAGGCAAAAATTCTACTTTTCTCACTTCACTTCTTTTTATGAATGACACAAAAGCCTGTTTTATACAGTCATTGTTCTCTACATCAAATATAAAATAAAAACTTAAAAGTGCAGTGGTTGTTTCAACAAGAGATCTATTTTCTGTAGGATAAATGGGAAGAATCTGATGAAAGAATAGTTTAATTAAGATTGGGGATATTTGGCATAAATCAACATCATACTTATGTATGAAAACTAATTTATTCTTCATATCATGTGTATTATATGATAAAAATGTCAACTCAGTTGACTTCATTGGATTACAACATGTAATCTTATATGTCAATTATTACTTTACAAAGTTTCTTCCTACTTTTCAAAAAAGTCTTTCTTTATATCACACATAAGATTCCTTTAAAATGAATCCATCATTTACACATATAAACTAAATGTGGTATTAAATCTCATGTTAGTAGATCTAAAAATGAATAAGGTGTGTTTGTGTATAATTTTTGGCAGAAACAAAAATTCCAACTCTCCAATCATGACAATTACTTTCTTTAGGTATAATCCTCCTTAAGCCCTTGCTTGATAGAGAATTTTGTTAATATTGAGCATTTACTGTGCCAGATATTGTAACAACTACCTTTCATAAACTTTCTCATTTAACTTCATCCTTTTGCCCACTGAGACAATCGTATTTTGACAAGCCATTTTACAGATTTATGAAATCACATCTTAGGGAAGTAAAATAACTTGCCTAGTCTCATATTATGGGCATACTAGAATTTGAATGCAGTATTTTGATATTAGAATCTATCTTATTAATTATCAGGGTACACTATCTGCTAATTACAATGTCAGCTATTTCTTATTAACAGAAGAAATTGGTGATTGACAGGCAGCATACATGTGTAACTGTTAACAATAAAAATTTGCTAGTACAGTTTTCAAGTCTAACAAAATTAGCAGCCACACTTTTTCTCAATGGTAAATCTTGTATCTTGAATGTGCAAATTTTAGGACTCTGGAGTCAAAACCCTTTATCAGGCCAACCTAAATAGAAACAATTTATTTTTGAAAAGGAATGAAAGGGAATAAATGTAATGGGTGCCTTCTGTCACCTGCATGTTCCCATGGCAGCATAGCAGGCTAAAGAGCCATCAGACGGTGAAGAAGAAAAAAATAGACACAGAATGGGAGGTGCTGCGACTCATATGGATTTGCTTCAGAGAGAGAGAGCAGGAGCTGAGTCAGTGTGCTGTCTGGGAGTTGAAGCACAGGGACTGATCAGGGGAGACTGAGCAGCCTTTTGCAACACATTCAGCCTGTTTCCTTCTCATTTCCTTGACTCTCCTTCTATGATCTAGGAGCAGACCTGGCCTTTGACATGCACTTATTCTTCTGTTCTCAATTATTTCATTATAATTTTTCTGACTTCTTTCCTTTCTTACTTCACACATATGGAGACACTCTATAAGAGTCCATGCACACAGGCACACACTTTCTTTTTTGATCTCACCACCCCTTCTCAATGCATTTTGTTACACAAACTGAAAAAATCCCCACTGTAGTGTTGACATATCATTCATTATTAAAAAAAGAAAAAGCCTTTCAGGTTTCCTAGAGCACACAGATTCATAATGAACATAGAAACTAAGCTATAGAAAAGGGAAACTCATGTTGCAAATTGTTCATATTGATAAATAATAAATTTCCCACACAATGATCATCAAATATATTCACACCAATATACACTCTTCTAAACGAGTCCTATAATTAATAATCTGGTATTTTAAGCATTGATCAAAGTAATATACTCTCCAAGCAGTTTTCAGCTTTGCTGAATCTTTTTCTAACTATTGCATCTTGCCACCCAAAGACAAAAACTATTTAGTGGTACATGCTGATTTAGATCCGCTCAGAAGCTTACCTTCAAAATATTCTTCATTTTTAGTCACATCCATGGAACTGCTTTGCTTTGCTTGATATGTAAATATAACTCAATGAATGAAAGACTAAATATTTAAAATCACATTTATTTAGTACTCATGGTTTGCATACCCATTATTCATGTCTTCAATTCAACCAATCTCTTATATATGCCTTATTCTTTTTTGCCTTCCTAAAAATTGGCACTGTGGTGGGCAGTTGGCCTTTCCTACTCATGAGGAAAGTACTATGCTTCATTATTTCTCTGAGTAGCCTGAGTATAATAATCACATGGGGCACAGGATAAAAATAAAGAATTTTTTTTGTTTTGTTTTCCCCAGAGAGTCTTGATGGGACCAGATTATCCTCATGTTAGGATACATTTCTGACAAAGTGATGTAATGGTAAATGATTGTTTGCAAAAATTGATGTAGGTTGTGCTATTTTTAAAATAGAGGTCAGGACTAGAGGTATAGTTCAATGGTAGAGCACCGCCCAGAATGTGTGGGATCCTAGTTGGATCCCAGTATCACAATCAATCAATCAATCAATCAATCAAATCAACTGAAAATAATTATAAAATAATTTTTGTGTGAATAATTTTCTGTATGAAAGCTAATTTAAATTACCTCATGTTTAGTAGAATTGATCTAAAATACCATCATAATGCTGATTTTAGACATAATTGTCACACCCTGATCCCAACTCCTATATAATGATTTTTGTGAAAATAATTAAACCATTCTGTTCAACAGTGACTATATAAGTATTAATTAGTTCATTGGACAGAATATGTATGTAACATCTTGAATCCTGGGATAAAAGACAGACTTTTAATATATTTTTAATCATTAATGAACTCATGTTGTCAATATCATTTCTAAAATTTCCAAACATTGTTAAAGCCTTTTTTCTGTGATCATAAATGAAAGCTTGTATCAAAATCCAGCTTTTTGTTAAAATACAAAATTTAAAACCTCTTTCTAGGCTTACTCAATCATATTCATTAATGATAGCATAAGTATGCAATTTCAAATAGGGTTTTTAAAATATTCTTATTTCCCTCCTACTGAAATTCTCAGTTAAAAATCAGTGTTCTCCTCATTCAGGAAGGCACACAAGTCCAGGGTAAAGAAGTTAAGTCCTGATTGACTGAACAAAACAATATTGAATTATGAGAAAATTAAAATAGCTATTACTTTCTCTGCCCATCATAATTCATAATCATTTTCATGGTATTGATGGAAAGAGATAACGGATGGCCTCATCACCATGAGTAAACGTTGTATCATCTCCCCTGTGAGAGAAGAATTCTGGTCATGTAAAACAATGACTAATTAATATATTGTACAGCACATTTTGAGACATGTTATGATATTAATCCTTTAAGATATGTTTTCTTAGCTGAGTCACACACTAAGAGTAACTATGTTTTAAATTATAATTAGTTTTGCCTCTTCCTACCTCTAGGATCTAACACCTTGAAAGAGAGGAGACAATCTTAGAGAAAGCCACATACAATATTTTTAAATGATATAAATCTATTGTAAAATTGTAGTAGAAGAAAAATTTACATTTACAAAATGCATATAAATCTATAGATCTAAAGATAATCACATTAGTGGTATGAACAAATAGAAAAGTTTATACATACAGTCTAGGAAGCATTCCTTTTCAATGAATGTTAAATAATATAATCGAGTATTTGTATCAACTTATTAAAAAACTGTGCAATTTTTTTATTCCATATAATTTACAACCTGGATAATTTAAAGCAGATGCAAATTTTATGTCTTAATGTCATTGAGGTATTTAAATATAGTATTTTGTGCATTTTTAAAGTGTGGGATAGACAATGTCTGTGTATTAGCTTCCCACAAAATCAGAAGATTGGAAAATATCTCAAAAACTGTTCTGGTATGGAAAAAGAAAAAAAAAATGGTAAAGGGATAGACAGACAGAGGGATCTCCAATCAGATGGCTGAGATAGCTTGGCCTATCACCATTACCATTAGATAAAGCTGTTAAACAAATGAAATTTACTTTCCAGATTCTTCTTGAGTGCCAGTCAGTTGGGTGTTTTTAATCATCTGTGAATTTTCAGAGTCCTTCTAAAACCATTACTAGGATGTGAGAGGTTAATCCCACCTCCTGACCTCATAGAGCTGTGGGCCAGACCTTTGGAATTCTAAAAGGCAATGAGGCCTCCTTCCTTTTGATTTAGTTTCGTGGGCTCCGGGGACATCAATTTTTAAAGGCCCAGTCAACAGATTACAGAACTCATTCAAGTTAAATTTTTATTAGAAAAAAATTACTCCATAAAAAAACCCCTCCTGTGAAAATATAAACTTAAATATGTTTAGCTAGGGTGGACTAGCAGAAAATGTGGAATAAAGAATTTCAAAGATTTTTCAATGTGAGTATGGAGACCTCTAATTAATTTGTTTCTTTGAGTGTTTCTGTTAAATCATTAGTATCAATTATAATTTTCAAAGTTACTAAAATGCATTAGAAATAATTATCCATGAATTATAAAGAATGTCAGAGAAACGACTACTGACAACAAATTCAGGAACACCAAACAACCAGAAAACTTTTCATTAACTCCAATTTTTTTTTTTAGAATAAAGTGTGTTTGGACTCTAGCCTATTTCTGAATAGATTACTAATATATCTTACAAATGTTCTTAAAATTTTTATATTTCAAATTAAATATATATGACTTATTTTGAGGTCTCCAAACTAACTTTACTTTGGAAGTTATTTATACTTTAATGTTGTAGAAGAAGCATTCTACATGTATGACATTTCTTGTTCACACAGGAAGTATTTTCAGTAATTGGGACTACACTCCTTCATTTCCTCTCCATTTCTGTGATTCCCTGTTGAAGAAATTGAAATATTAGTTCACTGTTCAATATTAATTCACAAGAGTTAGTTCACTGGTTACTAGTTTTATAGTCTTGCCCAGATCAAATTGCAAAGTGGCGGAAGAAACCTCTTATGTGTGCTATTCGTGATAAGTAAAGACATGTTAAACTCGAATCTTGTCTATGTGCTTTGATGTCCCAGCTGCGGTGAATGATCTACAGTGTTCTATTAACATTTTTAAAATTGTGGGAATCAGAGTTTTGGTTTGTAAACCTGGATCCTCCCCAACAACAACAACAACAACAACAGACCAAAATAATATTATAGTTGTCAAACACTCACCCTCAGCATCATGTTCAGAAACTAAAACCTAGCAATATGCCCCAACCCCAGATGAAATCAGAAGTCAACAAAACCTGAAACTCAGTTCAGCAAATTAATCTAACCCTTTCTTATTCATTATACAGTGATACCTCAGTTGTGAACTTTTCATTGTTCCAATAGCAAAGTTTGAAAAAAATCTTCTCAGTGCTCCCAACTTTGCTGGATAGTCAAACTGAAACTTCAACTTGAAAAAAAATTATATAAGCCAAGGACACACAGGACTGATACTTCAGTCTTAGCTCTGCTTTTGCCCGGAGAACATATAGTGCTTGGGTTGGTTAAAACATGCGTTACTGTGCTTTTATTTTTATTTTTTTTGCACTTTATTGGTATAAAATACTGTAACCATGGATCCAAAGAAAGTTAGAGAAACCAACAGTAAAGCTAAGACGAGAACTGTGAGAACCATGGTCATATTAAAGAAATAATTGTGAAATTTGTTAAAATCCTGGACAAATGATTTTATACATATAATTTTGCTCCCTTAGAACAAATTATCTGGTTTTCCATTATTTCTTGTAGGAAAAATATGTTCAGTTCTAAAATTTTTTAGTGTTTGGACAGAATTTGGAGTGAATTGAATTCAACAACCAACATATCACTGTATTGGTCTGTGTATCTTTCATTACTTATAGCAATACTTTTATTATCTCTAAAACTAAGCTGGGAAGGAATGTGACCCTCCTGAAAGCTTTCAGCAGTTCAAGTTTACTGGGCATTAAATAATACAGTCATGATATTACAGCCCCTCAATGAGATATAACCAGCCAGTTCAGGAAGATTTGTTGAGTTGATAACAGTAATCAGATGTGAAGCCACTGAAGTGTATTAAATAAACTGAGGTTTATCTAATTTAAAATAAAATAATTATAAACATAACACAAAAACAAAAGTAAATAAATGAAGCATTATAATATGGTGGTAGCAGGATATAAAATAAAATCATTAGACTTTCAAGCAGTGAAAATTAAATGTGACTCCCAGGCCATGCCCTCTTATCCCTTTCTCCTTTCTCAGTCTTCTGCACCAAATTAAGCGACCCTGGTGTTTTTACATTAAGTGACTAGAAGCTTTGGATTCAGCCTTCTCTCTTCTTTTTAATCTCATATCCAAACCTTCTGCAAATCTTCAAAATATATTTAACATTGAAACAGTTCTAAGATTTGATGTATCACCGTAATCTTGGCTAGATTAATCTACATTTAGCACTCTATGGTCTGTGCTTAACACAACAACTACGTTGACGTCATTCATAAGTATTCTAAGTGAAGTCACTTACTTACACAAAAATTTTCAAGTGCTCCTGGAAAATAACAAAGCCAAAGATTCACTAAGTGAATCTTGAAAACAAGTTTTAAAAAAATGAAGAGGAGGTCACTGGAAACTGGAGTTTTCCGGGAATATATTATATTTATCAAAGATTACTTTTAAAAGAAAAGAAACAAAAGATGCTCTTCTTTATGCTGCATAGGCACGACTTACATTTAAAGTTAGTGTTCAGTCTGAGAATTACAGCCAAGCTGTAGAGAAATCCCATGCCTGCTCACCCCTACAGGAGCAGAATCTGGAAGCCCATGACTGTCTCCTTGCAGAGACACACTACCAGCTAGGCTTGGCCTATGGATACAATTCCACATATGATAAGGAAGTGGTACAGTTCAGCAAAACTACTGTTATCATAGATAAGAGAATGCTTGTGCTACATAAGTAGTTGAGGGAGACTGAAGGATCGCGTACTGAATATAAGAAAGAAATTGAAGAGTTGAAGAAACCATTACCTGAAATTAGACAGAAAAAGAGGTGAAAGGGTCCCACAGATTGAAAATATAGCCAAATTGGCTCTGAAAGCTTTTTGTGGTGGAGATCTGTACTTCACGTTGCACTTCTGGTGTAGGTGGCTCCTCAAATTGCCATAATTGCCAGTAAAAAACAACAGATGGCATTTCCTCAACAAATTGTGTGACTGATATTTGCCACCTTGTCAGAAACAAGAAGAAACAAGAGAAGAATCCCAGGAAAGATGATGGAAGAAAGGCAAACAAGAGCCAGCAGTCAATGAAAGTAGTAGGGATGTTTTCCTCAGCAGAAATAAAATTTCTGAAAACATGGAAGAGGAGGCTGAAGAACAGGGTGAATGCTAGACAGCTTGAATGGAACCCTGGGGTGTGGAGACTACAACTGAAATCGATGTATGCTAACAGAGGTAGCAGAATTTTTCTCCCAGGGGTGTTTATGTATAAGGCATACTTTTTCACTTTTGGAATTCTATTTTTCTAATGTAATTTAATCTTTTTCAGATCTCACCAGAGAGTCCAAGATGGTAATCCTCCTGTCTCAGGTTCCCAAGTGCTAGAATTACAGGAGTGTATTGCCACATCTGGTGTGATTATTTTTGTATAACTTTAATGAAGAAGGTAAGCAAAGGGAAATTTTATAAATTAGCAAAATACATTTAAATTTTTTACATTTTAATAAGATTCTTGGATTGTGAACTTGATTGGCTTAAAAGTTGCCCAGATTAGTAAATTACAATCTGGGTGGTTCATGGAAACCTGACCTTGGGTATTATAAATGTTCCCCGATCCCTTCTTCTAGTTTGCTTACCAGGTATGATGATCTCAGCATCTGTGCTCTGCCATGCCCTTCTACAATATCATTTCTGCCTTGGAGTCAGCTGATCACGAACTGAATGCCCTGAAATTATAAGCCAAACTAAATCATCTCTCCTCCTTTAAGCTGTGAGTGTGAGGTATTATGTCTCAGTAGTGGAAGAGCTGACTGATGCAGAGAATTGGCACCAGGAGTGCAATCCTTGCCACGATTATACAAAACCATGTTATTCAAAAGCCTTTGGAACTGATTGGTGGGGAAGTTTGACAAAGTTTTAGGGATTAGCCTGGAGATAGCCGACATGACTATAAGAGCTCTATGTGTAATTCTGGTTGGAGCTCAGAATGCAGTTGTTCCCCAGTTCACAAACTTAATTTGTTTTATGACCTGGGGGAAGATGGACACATTTTTGCTTGTGTAGGGACGGTGCCCAAGGTTGTGTTTGTTACCTGATGCAGAGTTTATTAATCCAAGCAAAAATTTTTTGAATGTTTTTGTTTGAGAACAGAACTGTTTGTGAACCATGGTATTACTAAACCAGACTGCCAGTAGGAATGTGGACAGAAAAAGTCAGGTTCAAAATGTTTCAGTTGGCAACAAGGACTTTCTTGGTAAATAGAATAGAGGACATGTGTGTTACGCTCTGGTGAAAACAAACAAACAAACAAAAAACTCTTCTACATTCTTCCCACTTACTGAGATTATATAAAGGAATGAGATTAAGGGTACGCTGACTGACCTTGTGGAGGATAATTCAAAGCAGCCCAGCATTCAGGCAGTAGCATAGATATTACTTTCTGCATTAAACCTGATTTATAGTGAGAATGAGAGGTAAAGGCTGAGCAGATATATTTGAAAACAAAATTGACCCAGAGGAATTATGTAAATGTAGACGAAGGAGGAGGTTCCTAAAAATAGTAACATCAATAAACAGAAGCTAAGATCTTTGATGAAGAGTAAGAAGAAAAATGTCTTGAAGGCATCTTGGGAATCACAGAGACCCAGTGTACTGTCAGGTTTTCAAAAGTATAGACCTTGCATTTGATAAGAGATCCCATGGGTCCCCAGCTCAAGAAGAATCTCCAAAGGAATGGTTCCCTGGGATTCTTTTTCACTGTGATCAGTCATCTCTGGTCACTCAGAGGCTGTTGTAGCCACGGCCCAAGGAAATTTGTCTACTTCTGCTGTCAGCAGACATTGGATTCATCCACATGATGCTGTTTTTATCAGCATGCAGAATGCAAGAGTTGTGGTTTAGAAAGTGATCCAACAAGATATCAAATGAAGTCCTGGAAGGCCAAGCACAGAGCCCCTGAAATGACAGCACACAAAACCATGGAATGAAGACAAAATCCAGTGGAGAACCCAGGATTTTGGATATTTTAATAATGTTGAAAGTCCACTAAGAAATATTGCAGGCCATGAGTTGAGCTAGCTTAAAAGAGAGGCCATGTAGGCTACACTGGAACTCACAATTCAAATGTTGGATATGGAGCTTCAACATTTAATTGCTACTTGGCCAATTTTCTTGCTTTGTTCTGATTCTTATCTCTTTCTTTCTTCCTACTTTTCAGAATGGAAATATTTACCCTTTGCAATTGTGCTTTGGGATTATGATACATTTTTATTTTATTTTTACAAAATTTCACAACTATGAGTTTTCCTTGATCTCAGGGAGATATGGATTTGGACATTTTTGAAATGTTGAGAATTTGGGGAAGGGATTATTTCACTCACAGTTGTACTAAAATTAGCCATATCATGTTAGGCAGAATTATGACTTTGTATTTACTTGGAGATTAAGTATGGTTTCAGGAGATATCTTTGAGTATCAAGTTTACAAGGGGAGGGATGTGACAGTGTTTTAGCCACTCTCTCATTGCTAGAACAAAAACCGAACACCCACAAACTGAAGGAAGAACATTTTACTTTGACTCACAGTTTTTATAGGATTCAGTTCACAGCTGGCTCCAAAATAGGAAGGGCCTTGGGGGAGGTTCTGATAGAGGAAAGCCGCTTATGTCATGATGGCCAGGAAATGGAGTAAAGGGTGAAGTCAAAGACGGAGACATGCTTTTCCACTTCATGCCCCAGTGACCCACCTCCAAATAGGACCCACCTCCTAACAGCAACTCAGCTATGATCCAGTTACCCATAATTCAATTACCTTCCAAAACGCACCTCTGAACATATCAGTCATCTTGGGGACATTTTCCATCTAAGCAATGACAAACTATTAGGTGGATTTGGCTATTAACATATTTGGCTTGGGAGCCTCCTAGGAAATTAGCTATGGTTGTGTCTGGGTAGGTCACAGAGGCCTGGCATTGACAACTATATATGATTCCTGGTCATCAAAAATATCTGAACAGTGTAAGTTAATGTTAGTTTCATTGTATTATAAACTTATATGCTCTTACTTGTTTGGTCAAATATTCACTAACACATAATCTCCAAATTTTTCCAAGCTAAGTAAGCAAAATCTTAAAATTATTTTAATGTTTAATCTCTATTTTCTACAAATGGCTGGGATTTGAATTTACTTATACCTCTTTAGAAGTGAATAATGTTTCAAGCCTAAATCAAACTGGTTTGGTCATGAATTTACCTTTCACAATTGAGATTATTACTAGATCTTCAAATATTATAATAAATGCTGTCTTGGTTATAAGAGCTATGTACGATATGACAGGAGGTGGACATTAAGTACATTATAAATATTGCTAATCCTTACCCCATTTCAATTGCCAACCAAAATTCTATAGCTTAGAGAGACCTAGCACTGCAATCGAGTAACTCATAAACTCAAAGTTAACATTTTATTACTATCTCTTTTCTACTCTTCAAATATGAGATTTTCAAAGTCATAGAAATCCATTATGTTCAATCTGCATAATAAAATGGACCTTTATGTATCCAAATTTCAAATTAATTTCTTCAGACTCTACAATTATGTACAGCTTTTAATATTTAGTAGTTTTTCCTATGGTTTTCTGGCAATAAAACTTAAGGCAGTATTGCTCCCAAAATGAAATTTCCATCTTTCCAATTCTGTACCCATACAGATCCTAAATCACATTAGCCAGATGCTAACAAATATCTCTTTTCTTTAGCTGTTTTTTCAACTTTCAGTACCCTAAGGCTTTTATACCTTTTGAATCCTTAAGAAATTTGAATCGTTAAGAAATGTGCTGACATCTTCAAATTCTCTCTACAACACTCTATTTCCTTCCTATGTGTTTACCCCTCTGTGTGGATAGGATGGAAGATATCCTTCTACCTGTTTTATTTCTTCTGTGGTAAACATCTGATCTGTGGGAAACACATACACAATATTTTCTCCATAATCTCTGAGAGTGCAGGACCTAACTACAGTACCACTTTTTTCTTTTGCGTATCAGAGTTAAAATTTAGGTGGTCTTCTATCTTTGGTGTGTATTAAGAGGAGTTATAGCCAGTAAACTCTGTCACTTCTAATACAATAAGGGATTCAAATTAGGCTGAGTGGTTTCATTGAATCCTCTCCATTAGGTTTGAGATGATGATCAAGGACATTGTAAAGCTCCCATTTGAGAGAATGGAACTCAAAACTCATGTAGACTTTTTCTTTAAAATCCGTTTTACAGCTACTGACCATTGCGAAGATTTTGACCATCTAAGCAATTATTGTGCAGGTTTTTCAAAACTCCTTTTTTGCATAGTATCTCACTTTGGTTTTATCGCTTGGATCAAAGTATCTACTTTAACATCTTGTTACACTATGAAGGTATTTCACAGGCTCAGCAACTAACAATGACACATTTCTACTGTAGTATCTCTTCTCTAAATTTTTTTCAATTTCAGTTGTCAATTTTCCTTTTAAAGAGTGGCACAATATGCCAGTTGCATTTTGAACACAGCAGAAGATGAAAAGAAAGCAACTGGCATTTACTGAGAATATGCCATGTGAAAGGTGTACTCCTGGATGCTTCATGTAAGACAGATGATGAATTTAGAAAAAAAAGTGTACATGTATGGGGAGAGAGGATGATGATTATTATTAGAGAGTGTTTTAAACATTCCTTCTTTCAATGAGAGACTGGCAAAACTTGCATTGCCACTACTGGCTTTTGTGCCTATTATCTTTTGTCAGTTTCTCTCTGTGAATGAATTAAATATTTTCTCTATGCAGCTAGACAGTCTGTAATATAGTTCCCAGAATTCAAGTTTTGTTCTCTCTCCAGTTGTCTTCAGTTGTTATCTGGTCCGCAATATATGTCATATCTTTAATCTCTGAATTAATTTGAGGATATTCTATAAAAATGAACATAAAAGTATTGTAATTATCCCACATATATTAACTTTTCTAAATTCTAAGTATGCATTTTTTCATGTGTAAAATAAATAGCAAACATTGTGTAAATTTAATTTTCATCGGTAGGAAAAAGAAATTTTGTTATCCAAAATAAATTTTAAGCAAATTGCCTCCTGATGAAATGGATCTTTCTTCTTATATATGAAATGCTTCTTATAAGTATGCGTTATGCAATGCCTTGAATAAGCATGGGACCAGACTATTTTTAAGGCTCTGTAATGTTGATATATTCATATCACAAATAAGTTTCACTAAATAATTTAAATACTTGTAATTATATGCAATTGATTTTGGTTAACTCTCACCTGAAGGGTATGTTCTTTATCTAGATTTGCTTTGGCCATGGTTTTCAATTAGAAAACAAGTTACAATTAGATTCTGAGAGTTGTCCTGTACTATATGCTAAGCTTAGAAAGTACCAGGACCAGTCTTAGAATGGAGTATGTGCAAACACCGTATTATTTACAGCAAACTAAATATAATGCCTTGATTTGGCACTGCCTGCTTGATATTTCTCTTGAAAACTGTTACATATGTTTGTTTTGAGTTTCTGCCAAAATAGCAAGATTGTTAAATATATTTCATGTACTTCTTTTTAAATACAAAGAAGAAATTAAAAATTACCTTAGCTTAACTTTTGTATATCAGTCCAATGAACACTAAATCATAGGAAGAAAATATAAATAATATTAAAATTATATGGAAAAATTTCTCTTGTAATAGCAAATGTATTAAAATTGTAAGATACCAACATTCAGCTTTATACTTAAACTCGTCTATCCATACTAATGTAACTCATTTCTAAATCACATGTAGAATATCATAAGATTGTAATTATGTGGAGGCTGATTATCGGAGTTGTCAATTACTCAAGGCTTTTTCTTTCCTTCCTCGTCTTCCTGCTATCCACCTTTTGGACAGTTATCACCTTGTTAGTATCTCTACTCTCTGCTTGTTAGTGAGATTGGCAGGGGAAGGGAAAAGGTGTGAAAACTTAAATCAGTAGATATTATTATTACTTGTACGAATCTCCCATGAAAAATTGGTGAAGAAGTTTGAAGTTAGTAACTAAAATATCATGCTGGGGTAGGTGTTTTTCACTTATTCTCATTTATGCAGAGATTTATTAAGTAATATGCAAATCTTAAAAGGAGCAAAAAAGTATTTATGATGGAACTTTCTGAGAAATTTATTTTAGATAGAAACATTTTAGAGAACCTTATATAAATTGGTTGCTTTAGTAGTTCAAAATTTTGTTCTTTACATAATTATATTAGGATAATTATAATTTACTTTGTAAGAGAATGATTCAAACACAAAATTAATTAAATATTTCTAAAATACATTTGATACTTCTCTTTAACTTGGAAAAAGTAAGTCTGAAAGTCAATGCTTCACTTTTTATAATTTGCAGGTATTACAGTATATTACACACAAGTTTATATACTATAATTTTTTATTTTATAATTTCTCTTTTCAGTAAATATGAATGTATTTGAAAATATTTCTTAGTATGAATTTTTTAAAAATATCCAATTCACCCGACACATTTCATTTGCTTGAACTTGTTAGATTTAAAAACTTCATATAAGCATCAATTTTTATTTCTTCAATAATAAAATATTCATTGAACATTAAGTTCTGATATAACACACAGTAGACTTTAGATAGCAATGATGTTGTATTGGTCTCAAAAATTGCAGGCTAATTGGAAAGATTATACATTAATCAAATAATCCCATAATGTCTTCAGCTCTTATACAAGGTGAGTCCAACTACAGAAGAATGTAAAGGACTAAAAAATTAATAATAAAAGATTCAACTTTACTATACCTTTCCAATTTCAGGAGAATTCTAATGTTCTAGATGATTAATACTTTCTGCTTTTACTCAGAGTGCATTATTAAAATCCCAGAAAAATCACCATATACATGTCCAATTTTATATATTTATTATCTGACAACATTCTCTTTTGCTTCTTTCTTTTGACTTTGCTGATGATCCCAGTTAGTCCCACTCTGTTTCTTCCTTTAAATCTCTCAGAACACTTCTTATAATGTCCAAATTTGGTTCAAATGCCTATAACATCATATTATAGAATAGTTTATTGTTCTAAGCATTCTTGCCTTATAGTACACAGATTTTCTCTTGTACAGTTGGTAAGAAAAAATTAACTTTGATTTCTTCAGTAAAAAGTGAAAAAGTGATGCCTTTCCATTATAATACAAATTATAAATATGAACAAATATTCTATTTTACTATTGTCTATCATGATGGATGGTAGGTGGTCCAGAAAGAGTTATTGAAGATGGCAAAGATTGTTGTATTTCGTACCAGAGGACCACATATCTGTACTGATCTCTGAAAAGGTATCCTAAAATAAAAACAAAACAAAAAACTGTTTATGTCATGGAAAATCTGCCTTGCCTGCTATTGGATTTGAAAATATTCACACAAGGCTGCACACTCTCATTTCTGAACACCAACCATTAAGGTATTGGACACTGAAGAGTTAAGGTAAACAATACACAAGATCACCTCAACCCTTTTCACAATCAACAAGTTTGGGAAATACCTTAGAATACTATAACTTTTCACAAATGACTACAAGGACTTTCAAAACCCACTGAAAGCTATTCTACTCAGAGTTATGATTTATTACATGAAAAAGATTCAGATTAAATGAGTTAAGCAAAGAAATGCAAAGGGTGTACATAATTTACTAAATAAAGAGCTTCCTTTATCTTTTACCCACAAGCCAAAATGCATCACTTTCCTATAATTCATATTCAGTAGCCTATGAGAAAGACTGCCAAACATGGTAGCTCAACTGCGTCTCAGTTTGTGGAGGCTTCAGTAGGCTACAACATCTAAGCATGATGGATTGATTGACTAGCCTGGAGGTTGGTCAGCATCCTGAAGCCACCTGGTGCATGTGGTTTAGAGTTCTATCCTAAATCACAGCATTACTTTCTGCCTAGAACCAGGCCACGTACAAACTAAGATTACTGTCCAGGACCCAAAGGAAAGAGTAGACCTCATTTTGGGCACAATCAAATTTTTCCTTACACATATGGAAAGTTAATTTTTCTGAAATATCATTTCATGTAACAGCAAATCATTAAAGAATGCTTTTGTGCTTTTAAAATATATTCTTACCTAATGTGTATATCTTATTTTAAAGAATGAAATATTTCTAAAATATTTCCAAGAATTTTTAATTCATTCTTAAAAAGCTATATATTAAAAGACATTAATGATTTTCTCATTTAACTTTCATTATAACTTTACCTATAAAATTCAGTACAGTAGTATCTGGGTTTACAAACTTAATACATTCCAGGATTCTGGGGAAGATGGGCATGATCGTATTCTTTACTGGATGCAAGTTTCCATAAGGGAAGCAAATTTTTGCTGAAGGCTTGTTTTCCAACCATATTGTTTGGAAACAGAAGGGTTAGTGAACTGAGGTATTATAGTACTGTACTCTGACAAACTGTTCAAGCTGTCACCAGCAAATTGGCAGTAATTCTGACTTAAATGGCAGTGTGTGGGGGGGTGGGTGGTGTGTGTGTGTGTGTGTGTGTGTGTGTGTGTGTGTGTGTGTGTTTTAGTCAATAGGTAATTACGTGAGGTTAAGGAAGTCATTTGCTGATTTAACCCTAAACAAGTCTTTTATTGGGCCACAAGGATTCAAATCTGGTCATAATAATACTAAAAAAGCTTCATTTTTGTTATATTTAAACAAGGGAAATATAATCACATTAGAATTAGAAAAATACAAGTTATCTATTCAACACACAAGTATACTCATTGATAATTTACATATATATACAACTTAAAATAATGTAAACTGGGGATTTAGCTCAGTGGCACCATGCCTGCCTTACAAGTACAAGGTTCTGAGTTCAATCCCTGGTACCATAAAAATATAAAATAAAATAAAAAAATTAAAATAACATTAATTTCTTATGGACTCTATAAGCCAGTACTTAATAATCAACTTTGATTTGAACATGTATCTAAAGGCAGTCTAACCATGCTGTTAAAAATATTGATTATAAACTGTAAAAGTGTACTAAAAATAAATGAAGAGATAAATAAAATGTGGGAAAAATCAATTAAAATATTAAAAATTAAAAATATGCTCACAAATACAAAAATAAGTTATCATTCATATTTTATAAATAATACTTTCTGGTCTTGAATTATTTTAGTGTCATGATTTAAAGGACATCCAAAGGAGAAATTTTGCAAAATGGGTATGTTAAAGTTAAAATTAAAATTAAAGTTAAAGTTAAAGTTCAAACTTAGAAAATAGTAGGCAAGTAAGGAAATAATATTTAAATATCCCTAAAACATTGGACTTCATAATCTAAGCTAAAGAAATGATCACATAAGCAAACATAATTTATAACATTTAAAATTCCCATGGTTTTTTATCTATTGTAATTAAAAATGTAGGAACTGTACAATTATGCTGCTTCTAAGAGACATTCTTCTAGAGCTTATGCAGAAGTCGAATAAATAGGTGAGGAAATTATTAGTCTCAACATACATTTGAGCAGTAACCTTTGAATTTCTAATTGAATTTTAAGAAAATAATTGATTTTGAGTTTTCATGTTATTTAATAGGATAATTTATTATGTTAAATTGCTGAACACAAACAAGCAGACCTTAACAAATAATGCTTCTTGTTTATTTTAAGTAAGTAAAGATTGATAGTTCCTCTCTCCCTCCCTCCCTCCCTCTCTCTCTCTCTCTCTCTCTCTCTCTCAGTGATAGTTGCTCTCCCCCCCCCCCTCCCTCTCTCTCTCTCTCTCTCTCTCTCTCTCTCCTTTTCTTTGTACTATAACAATCACTCATGTCCTGAGATCTTTCAATACAGATAAATGGCTGTGCATATTCCCTTCTTCTATTTGTCCTTAATCTGACCCTGGCACTTCATATTAATATTTATTTTTTAATTCTTTTTCTTTTCAAGTAGATTTTAACATTTTAAAATTTCCATTTTGTAATTGTAAAATTAATCTCTAAAATGTTCTGAGATATCTATTGCATTAAAAGCAGGCTAGAAAGAATTAGAAACTTAAATAGCCTTCAGTTGGCTAATACTTACAAAATAAGTAAGATACCATGGTGAAAAATATAAAAGTGTGCATAAATGTAGTAGAACCTTACATTTAATGGAATTATTGTATTCTTACCATTATGAAGGTAAAGTATTATATTATCAGTTATTAAAAACAAACATTAGAAATTAAGAAATTATAGCATATGAACCTGTGTTGTTTATTTGCAAAGCATTATAAATATTCACATATTTTGTCATTTCATCAGTTACACAGAAATATTTTATGAACTTCCTTCTGGATACATGTCTGTTCAGTCTTACAAAAACAATGATACAGTAATGAAGAAACTATAAATATTTAAAAAATCATATTGTACATATATGTCAATTGTGATGTTTTGTTTGTGTTTTCAAATGCCATTAATTGAAGATATGGGAATAAGTGGATGAGCTAATGAGAGAAAAAGAAGATTTTCTCTTGAGGGAGTAAGAAAAAAATTGTGGGCACTAATGTCTATAGATGCAAAAAAATGAAATTGATGGCAATGGAGAGAAATTACAACATAGACAAAACTGAAGCAATTTTCAAAAATTAATATATCACCCCATATCTCATCCTCAATTTAGTGCACATGTGTGAAAATCTCTAGCAACTAGCACTTCTTAAGTCAATGAACACTATGAAGGTAAGGCATGAATTATAAAGAACAAAATAAATATGAACACTAAACTCTCATATTATATGATACTAAAAGCCCATACATAGCGTTTAGCTTACTGCCTTATCTAAATTGTAAACATTCTTTTTTCCTTTTTTCTTTATTGATACATTTTAGGTATACAATAGAGTTACATTTATCATTGGGATCTTGCACCTTTACATGATATATCTTGGTTCTTCTTTTTTCTCAATTTCCCTATCACCCCTTCACCCACTCCACCCTTTCCTATTTATAGAAATGTTGTTTCCATGTTTTTTTTCTTTTCTCTTCTTAGCTTTCCGCAACCCCTCCAACATCCCCTAAACCTTTAGACATTTTTTCCTATTACACAATATCAATTATACATTTTGATTCTTATTTACATTTTTAGTTTCTTACATCAGAGAAACTATTCAGTATTTAAACATGTGTGACCTATTAGCTTCATTAAGAGTATGACCTCAATGTGCATCCACTTAGCTATAAATGTCTCTAGTTTCTCATTCTTTATGGCTAGGTAGAACTCCATTTTACGGGGGGAAAAAACATCTTCTTTATCCAGTCTCCAGTTGATGGGCAATTAGGCTGTTTCCAAGTTTTAGCTATTACAAATTGTGTCACTATAAATATGGGTGAGCATATATTACTGTGGTATGATTCTTTTAATTCTTTTGAGAAGTTATCCAGCAGAGGATTTCAATCAGTATTGCATTGAATCTGTATAGCAGTTTTGGAAGTATGGCAATTTTCACTATGTTGATTCTTCCTACCCAGGAGCAGGGGATATCTTTTCATTTTCTTATATCCTCTTCAAACTCTTTTTTCAGCATTGGAGTAAACCTCAATGTAGAGGTCTTTTGCTTCCTTCATTAGATTGGTTCCTAGATATTTCATTTTTTGGATGCTAATGTGAAAGGGATGGTTTCTCTAATTTCTCTCTCAGTGATTGTGTTATTTGTGTATTAAAAAGGCTATTGATTTTTTGTGTTGATCTTATATGCAGCTACTTCACTGAACCTGTCAATTAAGCCCAGAAGTCTTTTGGCAGAGTTTTTTGGGTCTTCTATGTAGAGTATCATATCATCAGCAAATAATGACAATTTAACTTCTTCCTTTCATATCTTTATTGCTTTTATTTCTTTCTTTTGTGTAATTGCTGTGGCTAATGTTTCCAAAACTATACTGAACAGGAGTGGTGACAGTAGATATCCTTGTCTTGTTCTTCATTTTAGTGTGAAGGTTTTCAGTTTTTGACCATTTAGGATTATACTGGCTGTTGGTTTTTCATAGATATCCTTTATGAAGTTGAGATAAAGACCATCTATTCCAATTTTCTGCAGGGTTTTTATCATGAATGGGTGTTGAATTCTTTTTCTGCATCTATTGAAATGATCATATAGTTTTTGTCCTTGACTCTGTTAATACAGTGTATTACATTTATTGATTTACATATGTTGAACCATCCTTGCATCTCTGGGATAAATCTGACTTGGTCAGGGTGTATGATTTTCTTGATGACCCTCTGTATTCTTATTTAGCCAGTATCATATTGAGGATTTTTGCATCTATGTTCATCACTGAGATTAGCCTGTAGTTCTCATTCTTGGTTGAGTCTGTCCCTGGTTTTGGAATCAAAATAACACTTGCTTCTAGGAATTAATATGGGAGTATCACTTCGCTTTCAATTTCACCAAAAAACTTTCTAAAGTAGTGACAGTAGTTCTTCTCTAAATATTTTATAGAATTCAGCAGTAAAGCCATCAGGACCTGGGTTTTTCTTTGTTGGTAAATTTTTAATTACATTTTCAATTTCACTGATTGTATCAGTGAATTTTTATATCTTCTTCATTTAACTTTGGTAATTCATAAGTATTAAGAAATCTGTCCATTTCTTCTGTGTTTTCCATTTTATTAGAATACAGGTTCTCATTAAGTATTGCTGAATCTCTGGATTTCTTTTGGATCTGTTGTGACTTCACCTTTTTCATTTCTAATTGCATGGATCTGAGCCTTTTCTTTCCTTTTTTTGATAAGGTTGGCTAAGGGCTTACCATTTTATTCATTATTTCAAAAAATCAAATCTTCAATTCATTTATTTTTTTAAGGTGGCTCTAAATCATTCTTTTTTTTTTCAATTTGTTGAGTTTTTTCATTGATTTTTTTTGTATTGTTCTCTTAGTCTGCATTGCATTGATTTCTGTACTGATATTTATAATTTCCTCCCTTGTATAAGATTTGGGTTTGACTTGTTCTTCTTTTTCTAGAAACTTATGATTCAGCAATAGATTGTTCATTTGAGCTTACTCTGTTTTTCTAGTGTGGGCATTCACTGCTATAAGTTTCCCTGTACAGCTGCTTTCATTGTGTGCCATAAATTCTTGTATGTTATATTGACATTCTCATTTATTTGTAAAATTGTCTAATTTCTTCTTTGATTTCCTCTGTGGCCCATTGTTTGTTCAGGAGATTGTTGTTCAATTTCCATGTGTTTGTGATGTTCTTGTGGTTTCTTAGGTTATTCATACCAGTTTATTTGCACTATGGTCTGATAATACACATGGGATAACTTCAACTCCTTTCCATTTACTTAAACATGTTCTTCTATGAGCTAGTATGTGGTTTATTTTGGAGAATGACTTGCGTGCAGCTGAAAATAATGTATATTCTGATTCTGTGGGGTGGAACACTCTGTAGATGTTTGTTAAGTCCATTTGTTTAAAAGCTTGGTTGCGTTCTAGCATTTACTGTTGATTTTTTGGTCTAGAGTATCTACTTGTGACAGTGGGGTATTTAGGTCCCCCACTACAATTGCGTTAGTGCGTATTTGTTTTTTCATGCCCTTTAATATTTGTTTTGTATAGTTAGGGACATTAATATTTGGTGCATATATGTTTATGATTGCCAATTCTTCCTCTTGAATTCCCTTTACAAGGATGTAGTAGACTTCTTTGTCTCTCTTAATTAGTTTTGGTTTGAAATTTACTTTGTCTGCAATTAAGGCAGCTACCCCTGTTTTTTCCAGATTCCTGTCTCATGGAGAGCTGTTTTCCATCCTTTTATTTTCAGTCTATGAGTTTCTTTTTGAACTAGGTGTGTTTCTTGTATACAGTGTAATGCTGGATTTTGTTTCTTAAACCATCCTGCCAGGGTATTTTTTTTGATTGGTGAATTAAGGTGATTAACACTGATGATTATAATGGATATGTATTGACTTGTCATTATCATGTTATTTTCCTTTTGTTAGCTTTTTAAAATTATCCCCCATCTCTCTTTAATTTCTTGCCTTGCCTGCTGAATTTGCTGTGTTGTGTCTCATGGAGTTGTGATCTTCACTGTCTTTTTCTAGGATATTATTTAGAAGTTTTTGGAGTGCTGGTTTGGTAGTTATGACATTTTTCAGGTGTTCATGGTCATAAAGCTATCTTATTTCCTCATCCATTTTGAAAGAGAATTTTGCAGGATACATCACTCTAAATTAGAGATTGTTTTCTTTTAGGGCTTGAAATACTTCAGTCTAGGCTTTCCTTGATTTGAGGGTTTGTGTTAAAAAGTCTGCTGTGATTCTGATAGGTTTTCCTTTGCATGTGATTTTTTTTTCTACTTGCTTATAGTATTTCATTCTTCAGTTGAGTTTGTGGGATCTTAATTATTGTATGTCTAGTTATAAATTTTTTGTGATCTTGGCTGTTTGGAGTCCTATAAGCCTCACTTGTATGTATGTTGAATTTTGTTCTTTTGGGGAAGTTTTCTGTCATTAATTCTGTGAACAGTTTTATTTTGTCACTTGTACTTTCTCCTGCTTTTTCTTGAATGCATATCAGTCTTGCATTATTCTCTTTTTCATTTTTATTTTTTAATTGAGATTATTTGTACATTTTAGGAATTCATCATTGGGATCTTGTACCTTTACATGACAGGTCTTGGTTCTCATTTTAACCCTTGTCCCTGCCCTCCCTTTACCCCCTACTCCCCTCCACATTTACAAACACTTTATTTCCATCTTTTCATTTTCTCACATTTTTTTTCTTTTCCCTTATTGCCTTTCCCCTACCCTTCCCATTTTCCCTACACCTTTAGCTCTTTTCTTCCCATTTCACAATGTCAGTTATCTCATGAGGATCTTGTGTACTATTACAATTTATTCACAGAAGAGAAACTATTTGGTATTTACATATATGTGACTTATTTATTTCACTTAGGAGCATACACTCACTATGTATCCATTTTCCCATGAACGAATCTAATTTCTCATTCTTTGTGGCTGAGTAATATTCCATTTTATAGAAAAACTACATCTTTATCCAGTTTCCAACTGATGGCAAAATGGGCTGTTTCCAAGGTTTAGCTATTGCAAACTGTGCCACCATAAACTTTGCTGCACATGTGTCACTGTGATATGATTCTTTTAATTGTTTTGGAAAGATAGCTAACAGAGGGATGGCTGGGTGAAATGTAACCTCCAGTTCAAGCTCTTTGAGGTATCTCCATATTGATTTCCATAGTGGTTGCACCAGTCTGCACTCCTACCAACAATGGAGAAGGGTTCCTTTCTCCCCACAACCCTGCCAACATTTGTTATTGTATGATTTCTTGATAGCAGCCATTCTTTGTGTGGTGAGGTGGAATTTCAGTGTTGTTTTTATCTGCATCTCTCAATCTACCAGTTATGTGGAACATTTTTTTCATATATTTACTTGCTGCTTTTACTTCTTTGTCTGAGAAATGTCTGTTCATTTCAGATGCCCATTTTTGAATTGGGTCTTTATATTTGGGTGGGGCTGATTGTTTTGAGTTCTTTGTATATTCTAGATAATAGTCCCTTGTCTGAGGAGCAGCTGGTAAAAATTTTTTCCCACATTGTTGGTTGTCTCTTAGTTCTGTTGATGGCTTCTTTTGCAGTTCAGAAGTCTTTTAATGAGATGAGATCCCAGTTATTGACTCTTTCTGCTAGTTCCCATGCTACTGAGGATTTGTGCATAAAGTCTTTTCCCATGCCAATGTCTTCAAGAGATCAGCTTAACTTATTTTCCAGCAAGTTTAGAGTTTCTGTTTTAATGCTGATATCCTTAATCCACTTGGATTTTAATTTAGTGCATGGTGAGAGATAAAGGTCCAGTTTAATCTCTGGAAGGTTGAAATTCACTTTTTCCAATATCATTTATTAAAGAGATTATCTTTCCTCCAATGAGGATGGTCTTTGTTAAAGATGATGTAGTCGAATACATCAGGATTATTTTTGTCTTCCAATCTGTACCACTGATCCTCAGATCTGTTTCTTTGTCAGTACCATGCTGTTTTTATCACAGTGGCTTTGTAGTATAGTTTCAAATTGGGAATTGTTATACCCGCTGCCATGTGTCTGTTGCCTAGGATGACTTTTGCTATTCTAGGTCTCTTATGGTTCCAAATGAATTTTTGGATTATTTTTTCTACTTCTGTGAAATATAGTGTTGGAATTTCAATTGGCATTGCATTGAATCTGTACAGCAGTTTTGATAGTATGCCAATTTTCACTATGTTTATTCTTCCTACCCAGCAGCAAGGGATACCTTTCCATTTTCTTTCTCTTTTTGGTACCGGAGATTGAACTCAGGTCCTGGCACTTGCAAGGCAGACCACCAAACCACTGAGCTAAATCCTCGGCCCTATTTCCATTTTCTTATATCCTTTTTGATTTCTTTTTTCAGAGTGCTACACTTTTCAGTGTAGAGGTCTTTTGCTTCTTTCATTAGATTGATTCCTAGATACTTCATTTTTTTTGGATACTATTGTGAAAGGAATTGTTTCCATAATTTCTCTCTCAGTGAGTCTGTTATTTGTGTACAAGAAGGCTATTGACTTTTGTGTGTTCACCTTATATCCTGCTACTCTACTGAATGGGTCAATTAAGTCTAGAAGTCTTTTGGTGGAGTTTTTGGGTCTTCAATGTAAAGTATCATATCATCAGCAAATAATGACAGTTTAAATTCTTCCTTTCCTATCTTTATTGCTTTAATTTCTTTCTTTTGTCTAATTGCTGTGGCTAATTTTTCCAGAACTATATGAAAGAGGAATAGTGATAGTGGGCATCCTTGTTTGTTCCTGGTTTTAACATGAAAGTTTTCAGTTTTGGGCCATTTAATATGATTTTGGCTATTGATTTTTCATAGATAGCCTTTATTAAGTTGATATATACTATCTATTTCAATTTTTTTTCAGGTTTTTTTTTTAAAATCATGAATGGGTGTTGAATTTTGTCAAATGCTTTTTCTGCATCTATCAAGAGGAGCATATGTTTTTTATTCCTAGACTTTGCTAATAAAGCGCATTACATTTATTGATTTACGTATGGTGAGCCATCCTTGCATCTCTGGAATAAATCCAACTTGGTCAGGATGTATGATATTCTTGATGATCCCCTGTATTCTGTTTTCTAGTATCTTATTAAATAGTTTTGCATCATATTCATAAAGGAGATTGGCCTGTAGTTCTCTTTTTTAGTTGCATCTTTCCCTGGTGTGGGATTCAAAGTGATACTTGCTTCCAGGAATGAATTAGGAAGTATAGCTTCCCTTTCAATTTCATTGAAAAGTTTGAAGAGTAAAGGCAGTAGTTCTTCTGTAAATGTCATGTAAAATTCAGCAGTGAATCCATCAGGACCTGGGCTTTTCTTTGTTGTAAATTTTTAATTACATTTTCAATTTCAATGATAATAATGGGGGTGTTTAAAATGTTTTTATCTCCTTTGTTCAACTTTGGTAATTCATAAGTATCTAAAAATCTGTCCATTTCATCTGTATTTTCCAATTTATTAGAGTACAGGTTCTCAAAGTAGGTATTAATGATCCTCTGGATTTCTGTGGGATCTGTTGTGACTTCGCATTTTTCATTCCTGGTTGAATGGATCTGAGCCTTTTCTTTCCTTTTTTTTGATAATATTACCTAAGGGTTTATCAATTTTATTTATTCTTTCAAAAAATCAACTGTTTGATTCATTTATTTTTTTGTATCATTTTCTTAATTAAATTGTGAATTCCAGTGTAGCCTACATGGCCTCTCTTTTAAGCTAGCTCAACTCATGGCCTGCAATATTTCTCAGTGGACTTTCAACATTATTAAAATATCCAAAATCCTGGGTTCTCCACTGGATTTTGTCTTCATTCCATGGTTTTGTGTGCTGTCATTTCAGGGGCTCTGTGCTTGGTCTTCCAGGACTTCATTTGAAATCTTGTTGGATCACTTTCTAAACCACAACTCTTGCATTCTGCATGCTGATAAAAACAGCATCATGTGGATGAATCCAATGTCTGCTGACAGCAGAAGTAGACAAATTTCCTTGGGCCGTGGCTACAACAGCCTCTGAGTGACCAGAGATGACTGATCACAGTGAAAAAGAATCCCAGGGAACCATTCCTTTGGAGATTCTTCTTGAGCTGGGGACCCATGGGATCTCTTATCAAATGCAAGGTCTATACTTTTGAAAACCTGACAGTACACTGGGTCTCTGTGATTCCCAAGATGCCTTCAAGACATTTTTCTTCTTACTCTTCATCAAAGATCTTAGTTTCTGTTTATTGATGTTACTATTTTTAGGAACCTCCTCCTTTGTCTACATTTACATAATTCCTCTGGGTCAATTTTGTTTTCAAATACATCTGCTCAGCCTTTACCTCTCATTCTCACTATAAATCAGGTTTAATGCAGAAAGTAATATCTATGCTACTGCCTGAATGCTGGGCTGCTTTGAATTTTCCTCCACAAGGTCAGTCAGCGTACCCTTAATCTCATTCCTTTATATAATCTCAGTACATGGGAAGAACATAGAAGTGTTTTTTGTTTGTTTGTTTGTTTTCACCAGAGAGTAACACACATGTCCTCTATTCTATTTACCAAGAAAGTCCTTGTTGCCAACTGAAACATTTTGAACCTGACTTTTTCTGTCCACATTCCTACTGGCAGTCTGGTTTAGTAATACCTTGGTTCACAAACAGTTCTGTTCTCAAACAAAAACATTCAAAAAAATTTTGCTTGGGTTAATAAACTCTGCATCAGGTAACAAACACAACCTTGGGCACCTTCCCCACACAAGCAAAAATGTGTCCATCTTCCCCCAAGTCATAAAAAAAATTAAGTTTGTGAACTGGGGAACAACTGCTTTCTGAGCTCCAACCAGAATTACACATAGAGCTCTTATAGTCATGTCGGCTATCTCCAGGCTAATCCTTAAAACTGTGTCAAACTTCTCCCATCAATCAGCTCCAAAGGCTTTTGAATAACATGCTTTTGTATACTCATGGCAAGAGTTGCACTCCTGGTGCCAATTCTCTGTATCAGTCAGCTTTTCCACTACTGAGACATAATACCTCACACTCACAGCTTAAAGGAGGAGAGATGATTTAGTTTGGCTATCTCCAGGCTAATCCTTAAAACTGTGTCAAACTTCTCCCATCAATCAGCTCCAAAGGCTTTTGAATAACATGCTTTTGTATACTCATGGCAAGAGTTGCACTCCTGGTGCCAATTCTCTGTATCAGTCAGCTTTTCCACTACTGAGACATAATACCTCACACTCACAGCTTAAAGGAGGAGAGATGATTTAGTTTGGGGCTATTACCTTCTTCATTAAAGTTATACAAAAATAATCACACCAGATGTGGCAATACACTCCTGTAATTCTAGCACTTGGGAACCTGAGACAGGAGGATTACCATCTTGGACTCTCTGGTGAGATCTGAAAAAGATTAAATTACATTAGAAAAATAGAATTCCAAAAGTGAAAAAGTATGCCTTATACATAAACACCCCTGGGAGAAAAATTCTGCTACCTCTGTTAGCATACATCGATTTCAGTTGTAGTCTCCACACCCCAGGGTTCCATTCAAGCTGTCTAGCATTCACCCTGTTCTTCAGCCTCCTCTTCCATGTTTTCAGAAATTTTATTTCTGCTGAGGAAAACATCCCTACTACTTTCATTGACTGCTGGCTCTTGTTTGCCTTTCTTCCATCATCTTTCCTGGGATTCTTCTCTTGTTTCTTCTTGTTTCTGACAAGGTGGCAAATATCAGTCACACAATTTGTTGAGGAAATGCCATCTGTTGTTTTTTACTGGCAATTATGGCAATTTGAGGAGCCACCTACACCAGAAGTGCAACGTGAAGTACAGATCTCCACCACAAAAAGCTTTCAGAGCCAATTTGGCTATATTTTCAATCTGTGCGACCCTTTCACCTCTTTTTCTGTCTAATTTCAGGTAATGGTTTCTTCAACTCTTCAATTTCTTTCTTATATTCAGTACGCGATCCTTCAGTCTCCCTCAACTACTTATGTAGCACAAGCATTCTCTTATCTATGATTACAGTAGTTTTGTTGTACTGTACCACTTCCTTATCATATGTGGAGTTGTATCCATAGGCCAAGCCTAGCTGTCTCTGCAAGGAGACAGTCATGGGCTTCCAGATTCTGCTCCTGTAGGGGTGAGCAAGCATGGGATTTCTCTACAGCTTGGCTGTAATTCTCAGACTGAACACTAACTTTAAATGTAAGTCGTGCCTATGCAGCATTAAGAAGAGCATCTTTTGTTTCTTTTCTTTCGAAAGTAATCTTTGATAAATATAATATATTCCCAGAAAACTCTAGTTTCAAGTGACCTCCTCTTCATTTTTTTAAAACTTGTTTTCAAGATTCACTTAGTGAATCTTTGGCTTTGTTATTTTCCAGGAGCACTTGAAAATTTTTGTGTAAGTAAGTGACTTCACTTAGAATACTTATGAATGACATCATTGTAGTTGTTGTATTAAGCACAGACCATAGAGTGCTAAATGACGACTAATCTAGCAAGGATTATGGTGATACATCAAATCTTAGAACTGGTTCAATATTAAGTATATTTTGAAGATTTGCAGAAGGTTTGGATATGAGATTAAAAAGAAGAGAGAAGGCTGAATCCAAAGCTTCTAGTCACTTAATGTAAAAACACCAGGGTCACTTAATTTGGTGTAGAAGACTGAGAAAAGAGATAGGGTTAGGATATCATGGCCTGGGAATCACATTTAATTTATTTGTGAAAACTGTCTAATTTCTTCTTTAATTTTCTGTGAATCCATTGATTGTTCAGAAGAATGTTGTCCAATTTCCATGTGTTTGTGAAGTTCCTATGTTTTTTTTGTGCTTGATTGCACTATGATCTGATAATATTCAGGGAATAACTTTAGTTCTTTTGCATTTATTCAGACCTATTCTGTGAGCTATTATGTCATCTATCTTGGAAAATGACCCATGTGCAGCCAAAAAGAATGTATATTTCTGATTTACCCCCCCCCTTTAGTTTCTTGCTTTCCCTATTTGATTTGGTCTGTTGGGCCTTATGGTGTTGTGACCTTCATTGACTTTTTCTAGGATGTTGTTTAGAATTCCTTGTAGTGCTGGTTTGTTGTTTATGAAGTTTCTCAGGTGTTCTTTGTCATGGAATTATGTTATTTCCCCATCCATTTTGAAAGAGAGTTTTGCAGGATACATCAGTCTAGGTTGGAAGTTGTTTTCTTTTAGGACTTGAAATACCTCACTCCAGGCTCTCCTTGACCTGAGTGTTTTATTGAAAAGTGTGCTGTGATTCTAATGGGCTTTCCTTTGGATGTGCTTTGTTTCTTTTCTCTTTCTGCTTGTAGTGTTTTGTTCTTCTGTTGGATATCTGGGATCCCAGAAAAATAATAATAATATGCCTAGTTGTAGAATTTTTTTGATCATGCCTAGTTGGAGTCCTATATGCCTCACTTTTCTGTATATTTAATTCTTACCTTATGTTTAGGAAGTTTTCTGTAATTAATTATGTGAAAAGCTTTTTAAAGTCATTTGTATTTTCTCCTGCTACTTCGTGGATTCCTATCAGTCTTATGTTTTTCTTCTTTGCATCACCTAGGAGTTGTTGGATCAACTCCTCATGATCCCTTAATATTTTTAAGAGAGCTCTCTTTTCACAGTCAATGACTGCAATCCTATCTTCTATATCTGAAGTTCTATCTTTGCAATCTTTTATTCTGTGCATACACTTTCAATAGAGTTTTTAATCTCCTGGATATCTGTTTGAATCTGTTTTATGGATTCCATTGTTTTCCTCTTTTGGGCATTCATTGTTTCCATTTCTTTCTTATGCTGGGCCTTCATGGCTTCTATCATGGTCCTGCGCTCATCTATTTTTTTCTCAGTTTCTGTTCTAGAGTCTCGAATCATGACTTCCATTTTGCTCACCATCTCTATGGTTATCTTGGAAATTATCTGTTTTGAATTTTGCTAGAGAGTCCTGTATTATTCTTCTTTGCATCATCTAGGAGCTGTTAGATTGTTTTCTCATGTGCACTTACTTTTTTTAAGAGATCCCTCTTTTCATGGTCGCTGACCACTATCCTGTCTTCTATATCTGATATGCTAACTTCAGATTGCTCAGTCTGTTTTTTTGTTCACTTTCAGTAGAGTTTTTAATTTCCTGAATTATCTGAGTCTGTTTCATGTATTCCATTTCTTTCCTATGTTGGGCATTCATGATTTCCATCATGGTCCTGAGATCATGTATTTTTTTTTTAATCTGTTTCTGTTCTAGAGTCTCTAGTCATGTCTTTCATTCTGCTCACTATCTCTGTAATTATCACAGAAATTATTTCTGTTTTGAATTTTTCTAGAGTCTTATTCAGCTATTTTGCTACTTCTTGTGCTATCAGTTCAGGATATCAAGGCGATTGATTATCAGACTTTTCCACCTCATTTCCTTTAGAATTTGTCTTCAATGAATAGGCAGACTTTGTGCTTGTACCTTGCTTGAATGTCTTCTTATTTCTATTTTTGTTGTTGGTACTGTCCTTTGTTTAATTCCTGGGTTAATACTTTGATCTTGCTGTTATAGCTTGTCTTTAGGTTTTGAGTCTCTAATGATTCTCAGGCAGTCTCATTTTCGTTATACCAGGAAGGACAAGTGATTAAATCCATCACAACAGCTTAACCCAAGTAATGCAATCTACAACACAATAGCATCAAGCACAGCTTAGAAAAATGACAATTAGTGGTAGGTATTAATCTATCACCTTTAACTGTGAATTAAATCAAATAAAGGCTACAGCTAAGAACAATGGCCTTTATGACCCCCTGTGCCTCTGTGATGTGAACCCAGGTACCAGCCCAACCAACAAGCCAGAGTCTCTTGTGTGTTGCAGGGTGAGCAGCAGGTACTTGCACAGGTGCACCTCTCATGATTCCTCTTCTGAGACCTGGATGGGTGGGGCTGTGGACCCAGAAAGCTCCAAGCTAGTTGTAAATATTTTTATAATGTATTTAGTTTAAATTTGAAAAGCTGTTTCACAATATATTGGTAATTTAGAAGTGATAAATTTGGGGTTTTATTAAATTTTAAAAATCAGGCCTTAGCAAACATGTTACCTATTTTTCACATAAATGTGCATGATTCCTATCATTTGGGGTTGTATTATATCTTTTTCTAGCCTGACAACCCACTCTCAAGTATGAGAACTATTATCAACCTGAAGGAAACTGTGAAAAGCTGATGATGATGAAATGAAAAGAGAAAATAAACACACAGACAACTTCACTACATTTATCAATTTAAGAATTAGGAAAGATATTTTAAGATATTTCTCTTAAATCAAAAGACATTAAGTGTTTTGTCAAAATTCTTACCTGATTGTAAGCTTACTGATTTTATTTGTTTCAGAAATTTTATTGCAAATACCTTTTCTTCTTTTTTTTTTATTTCAAAATTCAGACTTTAAAAGAACATGCTCTATTCCCAATTGCTGAACATTGTCTTTGTTACTAGGCATTCCAGAGTGATTATGAGTAATTTTAAGTCATGTTTTACTGTATTGAGGCTTTGGGATTTGAATGTCAATTTAAAAAGAGAAATGTGGGCCAAGCAACTTCCCTTGTGTCATCTCCAACAAAGTACTTTAAAGCTGAGAATTCTCAGCTGTTTTACTCATAATTCATAAATAATTGAGCAAAGGCACTGAGATTTTATCAATATTGGACATTTTGTAAATATTTAACACAATCGCAAAATTTTCTATGAAAAATAAGTGCCTTATTTTACACATTCAATGTACTAACATGAGCAATCAACTAACTTTATTATCTCTGTAGGTGGATGACCCCAGTTAGCATAAACAGTTAGTGAATATAAAGACAAAAGAAGAAGTTGCTATGATCAACAACCTCCAGACCTAAGAGACATCTTACTACTATGCTTATGGTGTTGAGATAACTTTGTGAAAGAAAAGACATATAAGAAACTCTTCTCCTCAGTTGAGTTCATTGCCTTAACACTAAAAGATTTATATATAGTATTTATTTTGAAATTGGAATTTTAAAAAATGCAAAAAATCATTTATCCTACTTTTGATTAATAAAAGTTTAACCATGGATGGATGTTTATACATCATACATACATATATACATGTGTGTGTGTTTCTATGTATGTAACTATGTATTTACCTATTTCCATGTATCTATCATCTGTGTACATTTCCCTGGTTCTTTAGTAGTTCTCTTCTTATCCCTATGGTCAGTCACTCAGATGTTAACAGCATTTTTTTTTTTGTCTTTATATTTCTTAAAAGGGAGTTACTAAAACTCTTTTGCTCCTTCTCTCCCTTATTGAGTTTGAAATATAGCAAGAGTTTAGGACTTCTCTCCCAGGGCTTCAGGAGCACAGGGGCTATACTTTAGAGAGAGCACCCTGAGAATGTCCTTTGGCAGTGAGGCACATATTTGACAGTGAAGCAGTTATCATATAGGGAATCTTGTAAATTGCAGGGTGAGCTGAAGGGACTGCCTAGACTACTGACAGGTTCTTGGTTCTCTGATGCTTTGTGAAGCTACCACATATGGCTTGACCTGTTAATTAAAGATTTAATTTACATGAAATGATTTATGATGTTATTTAGAGGATTATTTTAATTTTAAAATCATTTTGTTTTTCTATATTCTTTACTGTAAAAGAAAGAAACATATTTGAACTTCAGAGATACACATTAATTAATGAAATTTTATAGAGGAAAGAATTTGTTAAAAATTAGTACAGTAAGGATGATGACTGTAGTAGTGAGGGAATTTTAGAAGGATAAAGTAACATTGGCATATGTTGTTAATTCTTGAAGCTGTGACATAGGGACTTGAGAATCCAAGGAAGGATTCCTTGGGCATGGAGGAACACAGAGACATGAGGATGAGGACAAGGGCATGAGGAAGAACCCAGAGAGGAAGAGAGAGAGAAAGAAAGAGAGAGAGAGAGAGAGAGAGAGAGAGAGAGAGAGAGAGAAAAGAAACTGCCTACCAAAAAGAAATAGAAATAAAAATGAAATGACATTAAACTTTGCAAAAATAACTTCCTTGATACTTCACTATGAAGACCAACTTTCAAAGTTAGAAAAATATATTTGATTAACTCAGAATTTTATATTTGGCTAAATCATCCAAGAAGTGTAAATGTAGAATTAAGACTTTTAAAAATGCAAGACCCACCTCTTTGCTTGGAGAATCATGAAAAAATGAAAAGTAAACAATGGAAAAGACACTAGATTCAAGAAAGAAAAGAAACATCACAATGCAAAGAAAAGGAAAGTGTTAAGATATAAGCTAGGGACTAGATCTGGAAGCCAATCAGGTCATATTAGATGAAAGCAGCAGCCGAGAGACGGTGAAGCTAAAAAAAAAAAAAAAAACCTACTGATTGATTAGGCAATGGGCTCCAGTTTTGGTAAAACATTGCTCGTCATTGGAAATATCTACTAAACCACTTTAAAAAGTAAAATGAATAGAACACTTAAAAAAGAAATAATACAATGCCATTTTTAACCAAAAATAAATTCATTCTTAAAAGAGCGTAATAGTCTGGGAATGCTTATATTTATATTACTATAAAATGTAAACTTTGACTTACTTGAACAGAAAGCTAATAGATTATTTTCTAAAATGATTAAGCATGAAAGAAATTATCTATTTGCCATTTAATAATACAGAATCAAAGTGTTTAACAGCTGAAAATTTCTGTAAATTAGAGAGATCGGGGGCAAAGCAATTTTAAAAATTTTTTATAAGTTCTATTTCAGTTTCTTTGATATCTATTTCAAGTAATTTTTATCATTAAATATATGTAAACCAACATATTTAAATGCTTTTTGTACATTTTTCTGTTTAAGTTAATACACATGTATATACATATGTACACAGATATACCTAAATATTTACATACATGCATGCCTACATTCATACATGAATGCCAAAATGTATATTTAATTGTTGTGAATGTTAGAGTGGTTTTGCCTCAATATTACTCAGAGAAGCTATGAGCTACTCTCTCATTTTGCAGAAATGGAAGATCACCTTTGTTGCAGATCTTCTTTGTCCTGGCCTGGGTCATTTGTATGACCCTTTTAGTTATGTAAATATGGGACAAGTACAAACTCTTTGTCCTGGGATTAGTGTGTAACAAGAAACCCCCTAGTGATATTTAGCTGGAACCACCTCTACATAGAACTCAGATTTAGAGACTGAATCTATTATCATAATGACTTTGGGGACTTTTGGGTAAATATATCAAGTAAGAAACTGCAATGAGTTTATGCAACAAAAATTTCATTGATGAAGTAAGACTCTAAACAGATGATATATGCATAAGGCAAGAAACATACTAAAATCTTTTGTTTGAAAGTGATTTGGGCCCAGTTTACAGCTAATGCTAGAATTTCTTCCATGGTACTTAAGTAAGAACAATAATGGCTGAACTTAAAACAACAGCAATGAAAAAAACAAACAACAAAAACATGTAAAGTAAAATAGATTTTAACACTGGCATTCAGCATGGAATCACAATTGGGAGTTCTAAATTATAGAGCAATATTATGTGACAGTATTAATAAATATTACCCATTGATAATGTGCAGGGTAAAACTCCAAAAACTCCCTCAGGTGGCTACATCTATTAAGATTCTACACTTTCTCAGTGAGAAGAAGAACTGTGCCTCTACAGTAAGTAAGCTAGTAAGATATCTGTCCAATTTGAGATGGTTTAGATTTCAGCAAATAAATTGTGAAATTACTGCCAAAAGGGCACTGCAGACTATAAATAATTAATGGAAGAAATTGAAGTTAAATTTTTAAAAACAAAATAAAGGTATAACTACACATATAATTCAATTTGATAAGGTAGATTTCACTATCTACACATATGAAAATGTATTTCTGGCCATTCCTATGTCCTTTACATCTCTTCACCTTGTACTGCTTTAGCAACACAGGTGTATAGCCTATCATAAATCTCTAGAATGGCATAAACTCTAAAATGTCTCCCTTCAAACCACAGATTCTCTTTTTTCTTTGTTTTGACAGTGGTTGAATTTTCTTTCTATTGTTAAGTCAACAAATGTTTTTTGTAAAGAGTCACATAGTAAATATTTTATACTTTTTGTCTATAAGGTCTCAGCCTCCCATTGTTGCATAAAAGCACCCATAAATATTTGTAAATAACTAGTCATAGCTGTGTTCCAATAAAACTTTAATTACAAAACAAGTCCAATCTCATCAGATTTTTAATGTGAATCATAGTTTGTAGGAGTTAGACTATTACTACAGAATTTTCTTTCGTGTCTGTGGGGTGCACATATTACCTTTATCCATGTTGCACTGGTCAAAAATCACTCTTCCACTGATGTTAGGAGAGGTTGACTGTGACCTTTGATATAAGAGTAGAAAAGCTCTCTCTCTCTCTCTCTGCCAGAACCACTAAATTTAGCTGAAAATGTTTATCTCTACTACAGTATCACCCTATAAGTCCTTGATATTTTTAATGTTCTCTGGTGTTTGTGTACATTTTTTTTTTACTTAAACTACTGGAAAATAGTTAACCCTAATTTCTCCCTTAATTACAAGCATGAATTGAAATCAAGTTTTATTTCATTCTATGTAAAATAATCTGAACTCAAGGCTGAAATATTAATAAAAAAGAAAGGCTCTGAGAAATTTTGAAGATCTAAACTTAGGTTAAGAGAACATGAGAAGATTTTTATCACTAAAATGTTTAAGGTAAAATATGAATACTGATTAGTATTCTTTTTTATTATTCATTCAGTTTATTGGTACATTTTAGTTAAACATTTTAATTGCATTCATCATTAGGAATTTTTACTTGTATATGATATATCTTAGTTCTTGTTTTTCCCCATTCCCCAACCCCCTTTTCTCCCTATTTATGAAAAATTTTGTTTCCATTTTTTCCTTCTTTTCTTATATTTTTCTTTCCCTTCTTTTGTCCCCCCTCCAGCCCCCAGCACTTCCCTTTCCACTATTCTTCCTATTTCATATTATTTATTATACATTTTGGTCCACATTTACACTGTCCTCCTGCTAGGTATCTTACCAAAAGAATTAAGAGTGTCAAACCACAGCAATATCTAACACCCATGTTCATAGAGACACAGTTTGTAATAGCTCAAGCTTGGAAATGGCTTAAATGCTCATCAACGGGAGACTGCATAAAGATGTGATTTTTTAAATATAAAATGGAATACTAGACATTTATAGTTAAGTGGATGCACATTAAGACCTATGTGAAATAAATAGGACACATGTGCATATACTGAATAGTTTCTCTGGTGTGAGAAACTGCTTAATATTCTTAATTGCCAAAAATAAAATCAAAATAAAATTTTCCTTTCTTATAACCATTAATTATGATTTAGATCTAAAATGTCTTAGAATATCTCCTCTCTCTTGTGTCCAGAGGTGGGGCTTTGGGAAGGTGGTTAGATTATGAGGGCACTATACCTACCTTGTTGTTAGAAGGTGGGGTCTTGGCTAAAGGAGCAAGTCAACTGTGGGTGTGACCTGAAAGGGATTATCTGCTTTCCTGTCTTTTCATTTCACTCTCTGCTTCTTGATGGCCATGCTATGAGCAGCTTTCCTAGATCAGACCCTTCTACTATGCAGTCTTTTACCTCCCTGGGAGCCAGAAAACTATGGACTATAATCACAAGCCAAAATAAACTTCTTCTCTAAATTGTGTATGTGAGGTATTCTGTCAGTAACAACAGTAAAGTGACAAAGATGCCACTATTTCAATATTTAGTGGAGCACTAATTAAGCCATTTCACCTGGAAACCACATTACATAAATTGATAAGAAAGCTTGCATTCCATGCACAAAATGTTCTAATCCTTAGGCCACCTCATACTCTCCTGTATACATTTCGATCCTGTATATTCTCATTTGGATCAAAAGAAGTTGCTGCTTAAAAGAATGTATGATACGTCCTGAATAACAGCTATAGATGTCTGAGAACTATTCTAGTGAGGCATCTTCTTTAAAAAATAAAACATCAGGTGAGAGCTTCTCACCAACCACTCATTAAAAGGTAAACTTCGTTGGGCTGGGAGTCATGTCAATCATCGTTTTCTTGTAAACCCAAAGCTGCCTTTTTCGATGTTAGAAGCTGTTATCATCTTCAAAGCCATATCAAAACAGTGTTTGTTCTGTGCTTTGATTTCACCCACATGGTGAATTCAAAGAAGACTGGAGAGTGGAGAGACTATTTCAGATGTTTGGGCATTTGTCTTTCTGTATTTGTAAATATGATTTAAGTACCATTTTTACTTCTAATTAAAAATCCTTTAAATGTAGTGGAATTTCTTTTCACTGAAATATCCCATCTTCTGTATTTCATAAGTGCTTACAGCTAAAATCTCATAATCTTAAATACAAAACCCCAAAAGCTTTGTTTAATGATAATATAATGGGTAAGTAATCCACATGGAAGAGTTCATTTCTATTTTCACTCTAATGCAATGCAATAAAAACAAACAAACAAAAAAAGCTTTTTTTCAATGGTGGCTTCTAAATACCTGGCACAAATAACTAATTTTTCTTTGGGAAAAGAAAAGTCATTAGGAAGATAATGTTACTTACAGTGCATTTTGCATTGAGGATATTTGACACCATTCAAAGTGATAAACAGATGCATGTGATTTACATATGAAAACCTATCAGATAATGCAATAGTTTGTATTTGAAATGCCGCATTCACTGAATTAGCCTATGGTAATCTCTCATTATATGAAAAAACAAAATGATTGCTAAAAATGTCTAAATAAATATTAATGTGGTTATATTGTTTTTAAATAAATAAAATATTTAGAGAGAACAATATGCAGGGAGAATCATTTAAAGGCACAGTGACTATTATGGTTTGGTTAATCTGAAAGCAAACAAAGAAAATTTTAGAATTAAATTTGGTGAAGAGGTGAAAAGTATGATTTTGAAACTTCTTCTCTGGTTGGGTCATTACTCCAACTGCTGAAAGAAAAGGAAAAGTTGATAAACAAATGAATATGTTATACATGAGAAAGCTTTAAAACCTTAACTGAATTAAAGCAGAGGTGAACATGACTTAATTTTGAGTATTGTACTCTTTTTTCATGGGGATCAGAATGATACCTCTTTTATTTATGGTAGGCAGTGAATCTATTTTTAAATGCATTTTTTTCATTCTCTAGTAACCACTAAATTTTTAAGTGATTAAAAAAAGGTCAAATAGAAAAAAACCTCAAAAACAGTTTTTAACTCATTTAATTTAGAACCCATCCTTCCAAAATAAAAGTAAAACTTCTAATTTTATATCCCTGGGTGTTAGGGAATTGATCATGTTAAAGTATGTTGTGACACTGCTTCACAGGCTACATTCTTCTGATACATCTTGGCTCCTAAAATGACCTCATGCCCTTTTCTCTGGTTTCCCTCCCCCCCAAGGCCACAGTGGTCCAGGAAAGTTAAAACCTGTGTCTGCAGGACTGGGCCCATAAAAGCATTCTGGCCTGTGATAGGTTAAAAGTAGCTCACTCCTCATAAATAAGCAATAGCCCACCCCAAAACTAATAAAAGGACCTTCCTTTCTTTGTTCTTATCTCTCCTTCTGCTTCTTCTTCCTCCTCTCTCTCTCTCTCTCTCTCTCTCTGCCTTCCTGCCTCCTGCTCACCTCCCTACAATAAAGATCTCCTGCTGGAGCTCTCGGTGCGTGAGTGGCCTAATTGGGAAGGGGCACCCAAAAGGGCACGCGAACCCCCTTTCATTGGTGTCAGAAGCGGGATCTGGGATTGCCAGGTCCACAGGCTAAACACCTGGGGCCCAAAACCCAGATTCCAGGGCGCCCCTACTCAACCCCTGCCCAACGTCTGTGGCCATTCTCCTCGTTGCCATCTTTACAGCCACCACTGACTCACCAATTTTCTGATCCTCCTTCTGGGTAAGTTTTCCCCTTTAGAGGAGTCTTTAGGGTAACGGGGACCTCAGACTCCAAGCCACCCACAAGGACCACTTCTGGGACAAGGCCGGGGCTCAGGCTCTCTGTCCCTCAGTTTTGGCAAACCAGGTTTGCCTCCGTTGAGTCTGGGACTCAACTGAACTAAGTCGGGGACTTAGTTCACATAAATTCCTATCTCATGTAAGGGATGCCTTTGCGGGAGACTGAATTTCAGCTTTCTAGACTGGGACTAGAAAAAGAGGAGTTTTAATCAGAACTCTCGGAGACATCTGGTCTTCTGATAACCTCCTGTCCTGGTGGTCATGGGCTCTGGTTCCTCTATACCCGCTGACTCTCCTTTGGGATGCTTACTCCGGAATTTAGAGGGTCTCAATCTAAAACCCAAGCTGCTAATTTGCTTATCCATTCATTTGGCCCCAATATCAATTAGACAATCAAAACGTCTGGCCACCTAATGGCTCTTTGAATCTGGTCTGTTTAGAGACCTTTACAACTTGTGTGAGCAACAAGGAAAATGGTCGGAGATCCCATATGTCCAGGGTTTTTCCTATCTGGCTAGCCAACCCTGTCTTTGTTCCACCACCAAAGTCTCTTCCATACTTCTATTGTCTCAAGGTCACCCCACAACTGACCCCCCTCCTTCCGATTCTCCAAACCAACCAGATCCAGCAGATGACCCTCCTCCTTACCAGGCAGCAAGAAATCCCTTCACTCCTCCTCCCACCCCCTCTGACTCCTCCCCACCCCCTGAATCTCCTGCCTCTCACTTTTCTTCCAAACAACCCACTGCCCCACCCCATGTGCCAACTCCACCTCTCACTTGCTCCAGGTCACATATGGGTCACACAATGGTGCCCTTGCGTGAAGTAGCTGGAGCTGAAGGAATTGTCCGCATTCATACTCCTTTTCCTATGTCTGAATTAGCTCTCATTCAGGCCAGACTTGGTTCTTTTACAGCCGATCCAACTACCTTTATAAAACAATTTCAACTTTTGACTCAGTCTTACCAACTAACTTACCATGATCTTTTTGTAGTTTTAACCAATGCCTTAACTCCCGAAGAAAATAGAAGAGTGCTGGATCGAGCTCATGCACATGCAGACCAAGAACATTTAACCAACAATCACCACCCGGCAGGTGCTGCTGCAGTCCCCGATCAGGACCCAGAATGGGACTACAACACGGAGGTGGGAATTGAAACTCAAAACAGGTACATTAATTGCCTCCTTCATGGGCTCTGCAGAGCCACCATGAAGTCCATTAATTATGAAAAGCTTAATGAGATCATACAGGATAAAAATGAAAATCCATCCACCTTTTTACAAAGGCTGACTGACAGCCTCCGTCAACATACCAAACTAGACCCTGAGTCTGTGGATGGCCACAGATTAATTATGATACATTTCTTTTCTCAGAGCTACCCCAACTAAACTGAAAAAGCTTGACCGAGGGCCCTTGACCCCTCTGGCAGAGGTCCTGGCAACAGCATTGAAGGCCTACCATGGCTGAGATGACCTTAAAGCTACAAAAAAATATCAGTTACTAACACAAGCTCTTAAGTCGACCAGGCCACCCTTGCCACAGGAGAGGAGACCCTTTCAAAAGAGTTCCCAACCACCAGGCCCCTGTTGCAGGTGTAATCAGGAAGGCCACTGGACAAAGGACTGTCCTAATCCCATGGTGCCAACTAAGCCCTGTACCAAATGTCACCAGAGGTGACATTGGGGTATAGACTGTCCCTTGGTGCCCACCCGCCATCAGACTGTTGGCCCCGTAACTCCCCAACATATTGACATGATGGGTCTTGCAACAACTGAGGGACTATGAAGAGGCCCTGGCACAACTGTCCCAATGTGGATCACCACCCAGGAGCCCAGGGTAACCTTAACTGTGGCAGGTAGGACCATTTCTTTCTTATTGGACACTGGTGCCAGCTTCTCTGCACTACGAGAATACTGGGGGCCTACCTCCCTTTCTCAGACTTCTATTGTTGGGGTAGAAGGCCAACTACAACGTGCTCACCAGACTCCCTTACTCTCATGCTCAATTGGCAATTTTCCATTTCTTCATTCATTCCTAGTTCTCCCATCCTGCCCAGTCCCTTTATTGGCCCATGATATTTTATCCCAAATTGGAACATCCATTCATTTTTCTATGCCAAGCCCTTCCAGCACTCCAACAGCTTCCTTCTGCCTGGTATTATCCCAAGCCCTCCAATCTCCATCTTCCCAATCCAACTGGCCGATTAGTCCCTCTCTTGTTAATCCTCAAGTGTGGGATATTCACTCTCCCTCAATAGCCAAATGTCCCCCTGTCAGAATTCTCCTTAAAAATCCCTCACAGTTCCCTAGCTTGGCACAATATCCCCTCCCCTGCTCTAGTTTAGAGGGACTAACTCCCATAGTACATTATCTCTTACAAAAGGGACTCCTGAGACATGCCAACTCTCCCTTTAACACTCCCATTTTAGCAGTAAAAAAACCCAATGGGACATACCAATTAGTTCAAGACCTTAGGATCATTAATTCAGCTGTTGTTCCCATACATCCTATAGTGCCAAACCCATATACCCTCCTGTCTTCCATCTGATCCGATGCCCCTTATTTTTCTGTTATAGACCTCAAAGATGCATTCTTTTCTATCCCTTTACACAAAGTTTCTCAAGACATTTTCACATTTACCTGGACTGATCTCTTACACTTAAAGAGCCCTCCCAGTAAATAAACAAGGCCGTTTTCTGGAACAACACCCCACCCTTTGTCTTACTTCACCGGACAAGAGAATATCTAATGGTCATGGGGAATACTAATACTAAACCAACTGTTCTTGAGTACATAATTCAAAATTTTGATAACAATTTTATGGGGGACTATAAGATAAAACTACAACCAAAGATGTTTTTTTTTTTTAAAAAAAAAACTTTGTGAGTCATCATGGTCTCAGCTAAGCCAGACTTTGCCCACAGGACAACTCTAGACAAAGGAAAAGTTATCAGCCTTTATTTTACTTACCTGAGACTTTGATAATGATAACATGGAGCCCCTTGTGCTCTAGGAGCTGCTCAAGCTTCTACTCCATGGTAATCATCTACTAGTGAGAACTATTTAGTTTTGGTCTTAAAACATTTGCTTGACAAATATGCTGTTTTTCCCATAAAAAATTTGCCTCTCAGAAAATGTGACATTGATGCAGACAAATTCTGGTGTTTCCCCTTTGGAAGAAGTCTAGCTATCCCCTGCCCCACTTGAGTTGCTAAGAAAGTGTAGAATAGGTAGGGACAAAAACAGAATTGTTTAGCTTTACTGTACTAGAGAATACAAATGGGAAAGCATGGTCAGACTCAGAAAATGGAACAGTGCTTACACTCAGATTAAAAAGAATTAAAATGAAAAATTTCTAATAGATTAAAATCAGGTAAGAAAAAAAAAACACTACAAGCCAAAAAAACTGCAATTATATTTTACCAGACATCAAAAGATTTTTACAAGAAAAAATCAAATTAGAAATTTTAACTATTTGTTAAATATATCCTTGTTTCAATTTGAATTATGTTTAATTGGTGTGCTTTAAAAATTTCTTATACATTGCAAATTCTTGAATTGTGATTATAAGATTAACTTGCTCTTTTCTGTACTTTGTTGATAACAACTCAAGGTTAATACTGTTCTATTAACAGCCAGTCAAATTTTAAGATGTAACAATCTAAAAACAGAAAAAGGATACTTTAAGCTGAAATTTGTTATAGAAGGTTTATAATAAGTGAGACGACAGAGGAAAAATATTTTAAAAACTATGGATAAAAGAGATATACTTTTGATATGAAAGGATTTTGTATGCATGTCTTGTTAGAAAGATATAAAGAAAGATATACAAGACTAGAAGGCTTAAGAATGTAGAAAAGGTATGTGAAAATGATTTAATAGGAAAATATGCATGTTTGCTTGTTGGTTTCAAGTTTGTTACAGAAGGTTTACTTTTATAGTAACAGCTTTCATTCCTTTTGATTCTAATTCTATGAGATCTGTTAATTGACCTACAAAGGTTTTGACTAGTCATAACTAAAAGATTTTATAATTCAATTGGCCAAAACCATCTGGGTACACTCTTAGTTTAAATTGTCTTATATGTTTGTCTGTCTAAATGTTACTTTTTCTAGAGGGCTTGAGGCCTTCTCTATAAAAACAGAGGGCTTCAGAAGTGTACAAGATTTTATTAAAAAATTCCAAGGTTTGGTCTGCCTCCCTCCATAGACAATGACAGTGGGCCAACATTTATAACAGGTTATATAAGATCTAGCTAAACTGTTATATTGCTTATTGACCTCAGAGTTCTTGTAAGGTTAAAAAATGATAAATTATACCCTTAAGGTAAATATTGTCAAATAACACCAGGTTATGAGTTGATTGGCTCCCTTTGACCTTCTTTTAAATAAAAGATACCTCAAGTCATACTGGGTTCTCCCCATATGAGATCTTGTTTGAAAGGCCACCCTATATCTTGAGAGACTTTATATATGAAAAGGTCCATATATAAGACACTTATGGTTACTCTCACAGCTGTCAAATTAACTAAAGTTCAGCTACCACCACTCTAAAGTAAAACAGGTCTATCCAGAAAACTTCATAGACTTTGACTCCAGGAGACAATGCACTCAAATCTCTGCTCTAAATTTAAGTATTACCCAGGATCCTTCACCATCATCCAGTTCTGAGTCAGATAAGGCAACCTAACTGTTTACCCTCTCATCATCTCACAGGGTATTGTGACCCATTTCACACTACAACAGCCATTGATATCCTAAGTCTTCTTATATTAATATTTCTGGGACTTGTCCTTGGGATAGGATTGGCCACAGTATCTCCTCCCAATTATAATTTTACTTCCAGGTGTTTACTGTCATTGACTTATTACCTCATAATCTCATTCTTTGCCATTCTTAATTACTGGAAACAATAATGGTTCCTCTCCTGCTCCTGTTGCCTCTCCTAAAACTTACCCAAGCTGTTAGGCCCCTGGTGTGTACCTTGACTCTCTCCCAGCCTAACTCAGCCCTCCTTCAGACCCAGGTAGGATCTCCTGAAATCACGTTCCAGACCAACTTATGCCAGTTCTTTGACCAAATCATCAAATTCCTGCCACTCTTCAGACTGGCCCACAGCTGATTTCTGCTGCCTTTTCTATATCTACCTATACAGTTGCCCCCTGTGTTCTCCATTTTATTTAATCCCAGGTCAGTCGCCTCTCCATTCAAGTCTCCTGACAGATGACTCACCAGCTAATACTTCAGGCCAGAGACCCCAGTGAGACCACCGTGTTACATGACAGCCAACCAACTAACCATAGCTCAGATCTCAGCTCAATTTAAACATTTTCTAAATAATCTTTGGACTGATATTTTCTGGTTTGCTCCCCACCCTCCTCCTATTGCCTACATAGCTCACTGGATCACTAATGCACAGCTCCAAAAAACTTTATCAGATTTCACCCTGTCTGAAGTCACAATCTTTACCTTTATACTTGTTTTTAGGAACCCTCCAACCAGTCCACAGCCTCCTACAAATTATCTTCTACTCTCCCCTCCCTCACTAACTGATTTGTGTGCTTGGACTTTTCTCAGGAAGCCCTACCAACAATTCCAATGATAATGCTGCTGCTGTCAACAATTCCATGTTCATAAAGGACAACTCAGCCTGCCAATCTCCATGCCTGCCCCTAGGTTGACTCATCGCCCCAATTCTGCAGGAAGTAGTTATAGAAGACAGACACTCTGCCCCTTTTCTGTCTACCCATGGATATGTTGGCTGCCAATTGTCATCCAAAATCAAAGAGTGGGGAATGTTAGGGAATTGATCATGTTAAAGTATGCTGTGATGCTGTCTCACAGGCTACATTCTCCTGATACATCTTGGCTCCTAAAATGACCTCATGCCCTTATCTCTGGTTTCCCTTCCCCCCAAGGCCACAGTGGTCCAGGAAAGTTAAAACCTGTGTCTGCAGGACTGGGCCCATAAAAGCAATCTGACCTGCGATAGATTAAAAGTAGCTCACTCCTCATAAATAAACAATAGCCCACCCCAAAACTAATAAAGGACTTTCCTTTCTTTGTTCTTCTCTCTCCTTCTGCTTCTTCTCTCTCCTCTCTCTCTCTCTCTCTCTCTGCCTTCCTGCCTCCTGCTCACCTCCCTACAATAAAGATCTCCTGCTGGAGCTCTCAGTGCGTGAATAGCCTAATTGGGAAGGGGCACCCGAAAAGGCACGTGAACCCCCTTTCACTGGGCATGCCCTACATGAAAATAAGTCACTTACTGTCCTCTAGCAATCTATACTTGGGTGACAGAGCAAAGACAGGGAGAGAAAAATTAGAATGGTAAATGGAATTTTTGAAAACACTGTCATTTGTGATGAACTGTCTTCATTTCATTTTTAGAGATGTATATCAACTGATAGGTGGTGGAAGATAATCTCTGGGATTTTCTTTCTATAATTTATTAAAAGAGAACAATGTAAAAATCGAGAGTAAGAACAGCAGAAAAACACTTGGAAAAGAAATTTCATTATTAGAAAATCATGTTTGCAAAATGTTGATCAAAGTTTGAATCTGGTAATGGGTAAAGTGGTATTCATTTATACTTCTGGTTTTTTTTGTTTTGTTTTTCTTTTGTACTGTTTATAACTTTTATGGAATGAAATATTTTTTAAAGGTTGTGCTAAGTCAGTGTCTTTCAGATGTACTGAGTTCAGAGCTATTTTAAAAAAGAAATACTCTGCCATCATTTATAAATATCTCTCTAGGAATAAACTATAAATTACAGTATGCCATATATTTTTATGGTGGACAATAAAAAAGTAATGCTGATGAAAATACTGTTTTTCTAGTCATTTATCCTGCCCTACCCTTTCCTCTGCCTCCTTCCCCAGTAGAAAAGGGCTCTATTATTTGTGAATTAGCTAGATGCCCAACTTGCCTTTGCTTTCCTGCTTTTTTCAATGTTTATAAGTAAGAGAAGATGAAGGTGTATTTATACATGTAAAGTTATGAGAGTGGACATTCATTTTTCCTGATTTCTATATGTATTATAAGTTGACATTTTAATATTGTTTAGCAGATATTCTTTCTGCTTCACTTCCTAGGAAAAACAAGTATTGTATTAGATATAATATATAAATATAATGTAATATATATATCCTTTGCATTATTAATAATTTTATCTTGGATCATATCTAGATTTGTCGTCATGTCTTTGTTGTTTTAGATTACCATTTAATTTGGGAGGTTGAAGAATGTCTCCACTCTAAGATGATTTTTTCCAAATCCAAAGCTCTTCTCTGGCCAGAACTAGTTAAGAAAGGTTTAGCAATATCTCTCCATTCCTAAATATTGACTCCTGTAAAGTTTCATTAATCTATACTAATTGGAGGAAGCTTAGTCTCAATTAAGGAAAAAGGTCTGAAAATACATTATTTCAGAAGGAAATGGGATTTTATTATTTCAAGTACCCACATTAACCCACATTAAACTAACAAAGTGTTATCCAATACACATCCTTGACTTGATTTAATGGTTTGTAATTAGCATATCAATTGTGTGGAAATGGGTCCTGGTAAAGTACTTGAGGGTGCTTAGAAAGTTTGTTCCACTAAGTATTTTCAAGGATCCTCTTGTAACCTTATTTACATTATTAATTTATTCTCACTCAAAAGAAAGAAATTAATCCTGACAAAAAGAACATCCTAGTCAGATTTTGATCACATAATGAACCGTGAATTGGTGAGATATAAAATATTAAACTTTTCTCTATTACTTACTCTCTAATTATAATAAAAGTGTTGTGCTATAATTTGATATATTTTTCTCCACCTCTAGAAGTGATTCTACTTAAAGGAGGGAGGATATCTCATACAGATGTATGTTATTTTTCCAGCAGAGAAAGAGAATGACTTCACGTGGTTTTCTTGTAACCAACGCATATTATGTGAGAGATGTCTGTTGGTTAGGTGAGATATTGTATATACCTTATGGGAGATCTTGAAGAGAAGGGAGCTATAGTTCTATTCTGCACTTCCAGCGGCTTAAATTATTATTACATATTGTCAGTACATGCATTAAAAAAATTCCATTTTTGGCTTCAGAATCAGTAAAATACAATTTATTTTCTATCATGCTTGTAAAGATAAACCTGCTTTCAATGCAGCTGCAGTGTGTTCCTTATTCTTTTACTTTCTTTTTTAATTTCTTCTATTCTAAAAGGAAAAATTCCAATGTTTTCCAAATATGTAGTAGAAGTCTTAAATCAGCTAATTTTAAATAAGTAACAGAAAAAGAAAGGAAAAAGGAAATTGCCTTTCAACTTTGGAAGGTACATCTTGGCTTATATCTGTTAATTTTTTTGTAGTCAAGCTGGAACAACTTAGTTATTTATGCCCTCTTAAGAAGTAGCTAACATTACTCTTAGCTTTTTGATAGTGACACACTCCATAGCATGAGTTGCCCATTCTGATTTATATCCTCTGCTGTGAAAGCTTTTCTTCATGTTTGTATGTTGTTTTGCTTTCAACTATCTATTCTCCTTGTCCTCTAATGAAGGTAATTGATACTTGTATGTTTACATTACCTTGGTTTCTACTTAAATTTCATATTTCCTTTAGTGTACTTATTTTTCAGAATATGCTTTATTCTTCTAAGCTTTCCTCAGAGGTCTTCTTTTGCAAACCTTTCAACAACCTCATCTGAGTTCTTCACTTTGTCTTTGTTCTTTCCCGAATGTGTAAGTACTGTGTACATTTATGTGTGCATGATAATAAATGATGCCCTCTTGTAAGTGTTCTTTTATCTGAGCTTTCTTCTGGTGAATGAGATTATATATATATATATATAAAAAACACATATTTCTTCCAGATTCCTTATTTTACCCTTGATTGATCCTAATTCACTTTCTGATTGACACATTTACACATAAATTAACAAATTTATTTTTTAAAATAATAATTAGTAAATGTGTGAAGTGAAATAAAACCAAAGTATGTAGTATACATATGTATCTATCATCTTTGTCTTTTTTCCTTCTATAATCCCCTTAAAATTAGTAAATATTAATTTTGAACATAATGCCTTTTGTGGACTTTTTCTTATTTTAAATTTACATATTAACAGTTGATAGAATTATATGATCATTTTTTAGCTCTTTACAACCAGAAAACAATTCTTGGCCCTTTTAAATAATTCATTAAGTATATAGATGCAAAAATCCTCAATAAGATACTAGTAAACAGAATACAGAGGATCATCAAGAAGATCATACATCCTGACCAAGCCAGATTTATCCCAGAGATGCAAGGATGGTTCAACGTATGTAAAACGATACATAATATATACTATATTAACAAAGTCAAGGACAAGAACCACATGATCCTCTCGATAGATGCAGAAAAAGCATTTGACAAAATTCAACACCCATTCATGATAAAAACCTTTCAAAAAATTGGAATATATGGTCTATATCTCAACCTAATAAAGGCTATCTATGAAAAACCAACAGCTAACATTATATTAAATGGCCAAAATGGAAAACCTTCACGTTAAAATCAGGAACAAGACAAGAATGCCCACTATCACAACTCCTCTTCGATAAGTTCTGGAAACATTAACCATAGAAATTAGACAAGAGAAAGATATTAAAGCAATAAACATAGGAAAGGAAGAAGTTAAACTGTCATTACTTGCTGATGATATGATACTCTACATTGAAGACCCAAAAAAACTCCACCAAAAGACTTCACGACTTAATTGACACTTTTAGCAGAGTATCTGGATACAAGGTCAACTGCTAAAAATCAATAGCTTTCTTGTACACAAACAACAGACTCACTGAGAAAGAAATTAGGGAAACAACCCCTTTCACAATAGCACCCCAAAATATGAAGTATCTGGGAATCAATCTAACAAAAGAGGCAAAAGACCACTACCCTGAAAATGACAGCACTCTGAAAAAAGTCATTGAGGAGAATATAAGAAAATGGAAAGATGTCCCCTGCTCCTGGGTAGGAAGAATCAACATAGTGAAAATGGCCATACTACCAAAACTGCTATACAGATTCAATGAAATGACAATTGAAATTCCAACACTATACTTCCCAGAACTAGAAAGAAGAATCCAAAAATTCATTTGGAACCATAAGAGACCTAGAATAGCAAAAGCCATCCTAGGCAACAGACACATGGCAGCGGGTATAACAATTCCCAATTTGAAACTATACTACAAAGCCACTGTGATAAAAACAGCATGGTACTGGCAAATAAACAGACCTGAGGATCAGTGGAACAGATTGGAAGACACAAAAACAGCTCCAGATGCACTCAGCTACCTCATGTTTGACAAAGGAGCTGACAGTCCCCACTGGAGGAAAGATAGCCTCTTTAATAAATGGTGATGGAAAAACTGTATCTCAACCTGCAAAAGATTAAAAGTAGACCCTTATCTGTCACCATGCACTAAATTATAATCCAAGTGAATTAAAGATCTAAATATAAAAAAAACCAGTAAACTTTCTGGAAGATAAATTAGGTAGAACTCTGGAAGACATTGGCATAGGAAAAGACTTTATGAACAAATCCTCAGTAGCATGGGAACTAGCAGAAAGAATCAACAACTGGAATCTCATCTTATTAAAAAGCTTCTGCACTGCAAAAGAAACCATCAACAGAACTAAGAGACAACCTACCATGTGGGAAAAACTTTTTACCAGCTGCTCCTCAGACAAAGGACTATTATCTAAAATATATAAAGAACTCAAAACAACCAGCCCCCCCAAATATAAAGACCCAATTCAAAAATGGGCATCTGAAATGAACAGACATTTCTCAGACAAAGAAAAAAAAGCAGCAAGTAAATATATGAGAAAATGCTTTACATCACTGGTCATTCGAGAGATGCAGATGAAAACAATACTGAGATTCCACCTCACCCCACAAAGAATGGCTGCTATTAAGAAATCACACAACAACATATGTTGGCACGGTTGTGGGAGAAAGGAACCCTTCTCCATTGTTGGCGGGAGTGCGGACTGGTGCAACCACTATGGAAGTCAATATGGAGACATCTCAAAAACTAGGATTAGAGGTTCCATTTGACTCAGCCATCCCTCTGTTGGGTATCTTTCCAAAAGAATTAAAAGAATCATACCACAGTGATATATGTGCACCGATGTTTATAGCTGCACAGTTTGTAATAGCTAAAACTTGGAAATAGCCCATCTGCCCATCAGTTGGAAACTGGATAAAGAAGATGTGGTTTTTCTATAAAATGGAATACTACTCAGCCATAAAGAATGAGAAAGTAGATTCATTCATAGGTAAATGGGTACATTTTGAGGATATACTCCTAAGTGAAATAAATAAGTCACATATATGCAAATACTGAATAGTTTCTCTGGTGTGAAAAACTAAAATAGTACTCAAGATCCGAATGGGACAATTAGCAATGTGAAATAGGAAGAAAAGGACCAAAGGTGTAGGGACAGTAAGAAGGATAGGGAAGGGGAAATAAGGGAAAAGGAAAAAAATATGAGAAAATGTAAAAATGGAATTAAAGTGTTTGAAGGTAGTGAGGGGAGGAGGGGGTGAAGGGAGGTGGGGACAAGGGGAAAAAATGAGAACGAAGACCTGGCATGTAAAGGTACAAGGTCCCAGTAATTAATGTAACTGTACTGTCTACCTAGAATGTATGAATAAATTCAATTTAAAATTAAAAAAATAATAATTCATTAAAGGTTTTGCTGCAGGGCTGTTGTGTTCTCAAAATTACATAAATCATGTGATCCAGAGGACAGAATCATGTATTGAGTTTTTCTAAAGGAAATTATATGCATATTGTGTAACACAAGGTATACTAGCAACAAGATATGAAAAATAATTTTATTGAGTATATCGTTAATTCAGAGAAATAAAAAACTTTGAATACCCCATTTTGTGATTGTATCATCCCTGAGAAAAAGTAGGACATTTAACACTATGTCCTTTTTGTTTTTCCAAGACTCTTGCCAAGTCAAGGGGTCACTGGAAGCAGACAGTGATGGGAATATCCCCATCACTATTATTTGAGGGATATGGGTAACTTTATAAACTAGTGTTATCTACAGAAAGAACCTTCCTGCCTAGGTGCTAAATCAGCCATTTGGTGGAATGCTGGTTCTACTATGGAACAAAGCAAGTTGATGCCATCACTGTTACATATTTAAACTATTAAATCCCCTCCCTGCCATAATTTAATGCAGAACAGAGCACAGTGGAGAGCTATGGTCTGGTCAGTTGTCACCAAACCCTGGTGATTTCTTGTCTGGCCTGCCAACCTCTGAAATTTGGAAGATTAATTTATCCATCTCTTTGTCACTGGACATTTCTAGTACCTTCTGGCAACTGTCTTATCCAGCTCACCTCCACTGGACTCTTGACTTTTACAGAAATAACTCTGTTGACCCTCCTCTTTCCCATTGATACTTTAATGAAACTTATCTCTCACAAGCCATCTCAGGATACTTTCTATGATCTGTCAACAGCCTATGCTACTGCCCTAGCACTCCAGGGCTGCTAATGGCATATTGCTTCTTGCATTTCTTTTCTTTTCTTCTTCTTCTTCTTTTTTTGGTACTGGGGATCGAACACAGGTCCTTGCTCTTGCAAGGCAGTCACCAGAACCACTGAGCTACACCCCCAGCCTCTTGCACTTAATTTCATTGACTATTTTATAATGAAGTTTGAGAACAGAAATGTACTTTGACTAAAGCAATATATTCTAGTATCAGTGATAGATGAAACCATTTGAACTGATACCAATTTTGTTCTGATATTCATCTCTCTCCCATAAAAAAGCACTGATTATCAGAATGTGCTGCTTATTTTTGAAACAATTCTCAATTTAAAAAGAATATGAAAAATTAAAAGTAATATTCACTTTCTTTTCTTTTTTAAATTTTATCTCTTTTGGACAAAACTCATTTCTGTTTCTGTCAATTAAAATGACAATTGGTATTTAGTTTTTCTTGATTTATTGACAAATCCCACAAAGTTAAAAACTAACCATGTCAACTGAAATCTACTCATGGTTAAATGTGTAACTATTATAAAAATAAAATAATGTTGAGAATTCAGTAGAAAATACCAAGTACTCCACTAAAAACATTCTGGAGTTTTTTCTTCTCTTGCCTATTCACATACCTATAAAAAGTTTTATGGCTGTTGTAATATATGCAATCCAACTAAACTAAAAAATTCTGTATATAATTATCTCTACACATGCAGCAATATTTATTACCCTGTTCATTCGATTTGTTTTTCTGTACTCTGCTTGTTTTCTTTTTTGAGTTAGGAGTCTTGCTATGTTGTCAGTTTGGTTTCAGTTTCTGGTGCTTAATTGATCCTCTGGCCTCAGTCTCCTGAATAGATCAAACTACAAGCCAGGAAAATCCTGCTTCATTTACAGTCTAAGTAGTTTAACATAAAATAGAAGAGCTAGAGATATTTCATATGTTTTTTTCCCTCTCTCCGTTTCTCTCATTTTTGCTCTTTACTGTTTTCAAAATAAAATTCCTCTTTATAAATTCTCAGTGACTTTACATTCATAGATCATGATGTATTCACTCACGTCTTTACTCAATAAATATTTTTTGATTATGTTTTGCTTCTTGCTGAACCACTTAGCAGTATTAATTCAAGACTTTAAATTTCTGATCTAAGCTACCAGTTAAATATTCTCTGGGGTTGTACATACAACATTGTTCAAAAATATATTACACAAATTTCCATATCATTCTATGATTTCTTTCCGTACAACTCTGATCATGTTTCTCTGTTTTCTGTGCTAAACTTTTAACTCTCCCAATTGTGCTCCCTGCTCATCCACATTTGGCTAATGTCAACCTTTATCCCTTCCACAAGTTTATGCTTCTGTTCCATTTTCCAGGTTTTATTACATTGAAGATAAATCTCATAGGAGTTTTGAATCTCAGACCTGAATAAAACCTGTTGAAAATTAGGATACATTGTTGTTCATTGGTAACAAATGAAAATCCCCAACAGGGATTGTGGTATACTGAATAATGACTCCCCACTCAAAAAAATAAAAAATATATATGTATATATTGATATCCTACTCTTCAGAACTTGTGACTATGTTACCTTACCTGACAAAAGGAATATGGCTGAAGGGATTGAAAATTTGAGATGAGATTATGCCAAATTACTCATGTTGGCTGAATATGCCAGATGAGGTAAAACAAGTCAAATTTGGAAATGAAAATAAAAAAGAGGAGACAGAGAGAGAGAGAGAGAGAGAGAGAGAGAGAGAGAGAGAAAGACTAAAACAGAAGTTACAGAGAGATATTTGAAGAGGCAACTCTTAGAGAAAAATAAAAATTTCCTATATTCTCTTAGAGTCTCTACCTGAACCTAACACATAAACAGATCATATATAGAGTAACATTAAATTTTTACATGACAGGAGAGCTTTCATAAGAAGATGGAAATCTGAAAAAGTGACCAACAGTGGAAAGATTTTATACTTTTCAGACAATGAAAAGATTAATCTGTGAAGCCGGGCGTGGTGGCACACACCTGCAATCCCAGCACTTGGGAGGCTGAGGCAGGAGGATTGCTGTGAGTTCGAGACCAGCCTGGGCTGCACTGTGAGTTGCAGGTCAGTCTCAACTACATAGTGAGACCCTGTCTCAAAACCAACCAAACAAACAAAATAATTTATTTGTGAAGAAATCACAAGACAAAGGGATTTGTGCTAGGAGAAGTATTATGAAGAATTGACTGGGAATATATAGGGGTTAATCTAATTTAAGACAAGGGTTATCTTAGTAAGATTGTTTGTGAAGACCCATTTCAGTATCAAATCCGAGGAGTAGGTAGTTCTTGTGGTTAAGGAAGGGTATCTTTCTCATGAGCTAATATGGCCTGTTCTCAGGTAGAAAAGACAGGTCAGAGAGCCCTTTCTATATCTATTGTTTCTTAATTGCTTTTGACTTGAAATAAGCAACATGCCATTATATTTGTAGATGGAATGCCCTTAAATCCTATACTCACCTAACTTCCTGCCTTTGAAGAAAGAAAAAGGGGCCATGGGCCAGGGTATACAAGCAAGCTCTAAAAGCTGGAGAAGAGAAGGAAACAAATTTACTTTAGCATCCCCTGAAGAGGTTCAGTCCTGCCAACAGCAGCAATTGTGTTTTTTGGTTGTTGCTGAACTTTTTATTTGTTTGTTTGTTTTGCTTTTTTGAGACAAGGAAGTTTCACTGTGTGGTTCAGATTGCCCTTGAACTCACTGTGTAGCCTAGGCTGGTCTTGAACTAATAATTCTCCTGCCTCAGCCTCCCAAGTGCTGGGATTATAGGCCTGTCTCACTGTGCCCTGCCAATAGCTGTTATTTAAGACAATACTTTTGTGGTAATGAAACATGAATACAGTTCTCAAAAATTTCAACCCCGAAACCATCATTGTCTAATGTTAAAGACTATATGTTCAGGAAATTTTTCCAATAACTGACACCTCAATGAGCAGCTCTTCACCTGACTTCACACCTCCATACTCAACAGGTTTCACACAGTTGTCATGTTGTGTGTCTTGACACCAATTTCCAACTAAAATCATAACAGAACAAAGCAAAACCACAGCCTCCTTTCTCCTTCCTTATGTTTCTCTTATAAGAAAAGCTGTCATGGTGCTATATGCTGGCTTTTCATTTTTCCTTCTTTGTTTCCAATGCCACCATTCTGGCAAAGCTCTACATCAGGCTACAGATATTGTAATAGTCTTTGAGCTCCTCTGTGTTTCTACTCTGAAGGCTGTGCAATTTAGTTTACCTGTAGCTTCCAAATAAAATCTTAAATCACTAGTTTCAAGTAAGTGCCTTGCTTAAGAGCCTGCTTACCCTTATTGTTTATCATGTATCAAGCTTTGGTAGCTAATTCTAGATTTTCTCTATAATGACCCTCACCAGACCAGGTAATGGGGATGGTAGCTGTTCAGTGGAAAAGCAGCCCATAGTTGCTTCATACTTTGATGACTCTTAGGTTCTATTAATTAAATTCTTAATAATTTCTAAACAAAGATAGTATCTTTGTATTTTTTTCTGCTTATCACAAATTATGCGGCTTTTTTCTGTTGTCCATCTTATCACATTTTATTTTCTAAACACAGTCTTTTATAATAGAGCCCTGATTCAGAAAGGAAGTTGTTCTTGTGTTCAGAATGCACTCTCTGTTGGCTACCTCTTATTTTTTTACTGGTGCTGTTTTTATTTTCTGGAATGCCCTTGCTACTTTGTTCCATACACCGAGTCCAACTCAAAGACTGATTATAGCAAGAATAGAGTATGTGCTTCTTATGCACGATTCTGTTTTCCTGTTCCTTTCCTTCTTCTCTTTCTTCCAGTCAATGTTGTCAAACATATCTAATATTTATCCACATTCTTTAACATTTTACTGAATTTACTTGGTTTCTGACTGCTCTATCTATAACTTCTTGTCCTCAATGTCACAATATTATAGAGACATTAAACTTGTCTAGCCCTATTATCTGATCATAATTAGTATAAAAGATATCATCGCTAATTCCTTAATCATTTACTAAGATTTTTTTCTGTCACTAAACACCCTAATATTATAGTGAATTTCTTTAAAATGTTGATGCTTTATGAAGTAGGTACATTAATTCCAGAAAAATCACTTATAGTAACTCTCTAGATGATATTTATTTTCTATTTTCTCCTACATTATGATGAAGAAATGGACATTATTTTTAGCATATGCTGCTCAAACAATAGTAGTAATTTTTACTTGATGATATAATATACCCAAAGTTCAATTTGAAAATTAATTTACACATTCTTTTGAATATAAAGTATTAATTTACCTATTTGGTAAATACAAACAAGTGAATTACTAGTTTATATAAAAATTTAAGCACAGTACATGTACATATGTATACATTCTTGCACAACAATGGCTATGGCCACAGAATGTAAGGTTGAGTAATTTTTACTCCCTCGCCCATAGTGCGACGATTCTCATAGCACTTCCTCTCTGTATTTGTGAAGTGGAAGATTTTTATCTATAATTTAACCTCCTTGGTAGTTCATAATAGTGGAGGGCCACTGGTTAAAGGCAAAAGCAAACTTAAGAAGCTGTGCTTTGGAAAAAAACTTACCTTCCAGAATAATGGATACAGAGAAGAAATACTGAAGAGTAACAAGATGGAAAAGCACCAAGAATTTTCAATTATCTTTGGTGAATAGATTTTTCTTCCAATGCTACTCACTTCTATTGTAAAAGACCTGATCATGTAAGTGAGCTGGAGCAAAAGGCTAGGCTACGTCATGTAGGAGGTAAAAAAAATGAAAATAAAAGGTCACAAAAACTCAGTATGACAAAGATACAAAAAAAGGTAAAAATTTTTAAAAAGTTGATTTCATATCTGAAAACCTTCTATGCTTTAAAGAACTATCTAGTCATCATATTATTTTCCTCAATAAGCATTCACATCTCTTTAAATTTTAAAGAAGACATGAGTATAATTATCAGATTGGAATTTTTGTAGCCAATATTGAACCCGTACCTAGCTGGTTATTATTGACTTCTCTTATGTAACATGTACTTCCTCACCATTATTACAATTAAAGAGTTATGACTGATAATTAGAAAAAAATAGATTTATTGGATTAAAAGTCCCATAAGAAAAGAATGGAAGAGAGAAAAATTTAAATTTAAGTATAGTATATGTACAAAAATGTGGTGAGTTTCATTCTCAAGTCAGTAATAGTAAACTAGATAGTACTCTATAGGTCCAAAGCAATCTAATTTTTCAGACAAATGTATGATTTTTATTGTTGGTTACTTTTGTGGCTGAAAAATCCAGAGGTTAGGAAAATTTTCTGATTTGCTAAATTTCAGCTGATTTATTGAACTCATACTCAAACCTGAATATGTCTGTATCCAAAGATGTGAACTTATTTTACCAATCTCAGCATTTGAATACCCCTCCTATACCAACAAAGTATCCCATGTTCGCTCCTAACCCCCAACCCCAAGGCCCCACAGCCTCACACATGAAATAACAGACTGTTTTAAGGTGTCTCTCATTTCATCTTCAAAGTTAAGGGCATAACAATTTTATAGAAGGGACAAATAAACTTACTCCAAATCACCAACTTAAGAATCAGCTCTTGGAATCAAATGCAGGTCTTGTGATTACAAATGCAGTGATTTGCCCATTAAAAGAAAAGGAAAAAATAGTATCACTGACTGTTAAAATATGTAGATTTATTCTTGGAAATCTCAGAATTTATATTCCAAATGTAGTCAATATTCATCCATTGAGCCTTATTCACCATTATTTTGAACTACAGCATTACCATTTATAAACTTTTTAGTGTCTTAATTTTCAATTATACAAAGTCTACTTTTTCACTTTCTCTAAGAATTCTTTGAACAGTTAATTATTGCATAAATCAATGTGACAATGAATAAAAGTCTATTTTAAATGGTCAGGTTAAAAATCAAAAGATGCTAAATCATCTCATAAACTTACTCACCACAAGTAAATCACCCACAATGACCTTAACTTCATTTCAACAATGTGGTTTCAAAACAAGCAATACTGAACCCATGCTGGGTGCAGTGGCATACGCCTGTAGTCCAGGCTGCTCCGGAGTCTGGCTCCAATTAAAAGTTTTAAAATGTTGAAAGTGTAGATCAGCAGCTGAGCACCCCTGGATTTAACCTCCAGTATCACAAACAAGAAAAGAAAAAAGACATGCTGACCAGATTGTTGATTGTTGAAGAACTGAATGGAATCTACTCAAATTTGATGATTTTCCCATTTGCTTGAGTTTAGTGTAGAGAGACCATTCTTATTCAGGCTCCTGTAAACAAGAGTGATGTGATCCAAATTTAGAGTTTAGTTTGAACAGTTACCTCTAGAAGGAAGAATTGTAACTAAGAGGAAGTTTGTTCAGGAAGAGTCATAATCTAGGGAACCAACGATTAGGGACTAGATCAAACAAGTTTAGGCCTTATAGAAGTCTACTGGGCCGGGGATTTAGCTCAGCGGTTTGGTGGCCTGCGTTGCAATCTCAAGGACCTGAGTTCTATCCCCGGTACCAAAAAAAAAAAAAAAAAAGAAGTCTATGTGGGTGTTTCTGTTTACCATTCAATGCAATATTCCCCAGATAGGATACAATTCACAACATTTTCATTCCTCCTCTTTCTAGAAATATATACCTATTTCCTACTGTGTAGAATAATCCACTGTAGCAGTGTTAAACCACAGTCTCAATTCTGAATGTTTTACTATGAGAAGGTGTCAGAGAATTTCAATAGGGGTAAGAAGGATGAAGGATGGATAAAGTTATTTTTATAAAGTTTTAGAAAAAAGGTCAACCAAATTTCAACTAGTTTCAGAAATATATATTTTTTAAAAATCCTGGATAATTCAGTAATTTTGTGAGACCATGTAAAAATAAATAAAAAAGGCAAGGAAGGCAGGGGAAGCTGGGGCTGGGGCTGTAGCTCAGTGTGAAAGCTCTAGTTGCCCAATTCCAGCAGAAAAAAATTAATTGGAGAGAAAAGAATAGTTCTTTATGTTGGGAACCACTGACTGGGGAGTTTTATTTTAGCAAAAGTTGGGAAGACATCTAAGCACCGTCTCCAAGGAGTTAAAGACACCGTATTACAGAGATACATGCATAGCCATGTTTGTAGCAGCACACTTTGTAATAGCTAAATCTTAGAAGCTGCCCATGTGTCCATTAACAGATAAATGAATAAAGAAAATGTAGTATTTGTAGACCATAGAATATTACTCTGCAACAAAGAATAGACTTAAGTCAAGTAGATGTACCTTGAAACCATAATGTTAAGTAAATTACATCAGAAATAAGCTTCAATATCACATTGTTTCTCTTATATGAGAAACATAGCCTAAAATAAAGAACAAATCAAAATATTAAAAGGGAAAGGGATCAAGAGGTGGGTAGAGAGAAGGGGAAGGGAAAGGGGATAAAAATGGATTAAGATGTACAATGTACATGTACCAGCTTCTCACAAAGAATGTAAACATGTACTTTGCAATGTAAGAATAATAATCTAAAATAATAAAAAAAGCAGAAAAAAGACAGTCCTATCAAATGTAATAACTAATAAAATTCTGACTTTCATAAATCAACAGCTGGTTTTAGTATATGTGCTGCCAAAGAGAGCACAACATCTGGTTTTATTATGTGTCATCATTATTATTAGCAGTAGAAGCATTAGTAGTAATTGTATCTTTTTGGAATGTATAATAGTTACTTTTATTTTGGGGACAATAGCTTCTTAATTGAATATAATAGCACTCCTCCCTAGTAGTCACTTGGAAGAGTCAAACAGAATTAGTAAATCATTTCCTTAACTCATATAGTATTCTGACATCTTCCTGAGATTATATGTCAATGAGTTTTCTCCTATTTTGTTATAAAATTAGACAGTAAATAGGAAATTCTTGATCAACTACTCAGAACTCATTAAATGTGATGCATTGTTATTACCATTAATAATACTAATGTTTACACCTTTAGTTTATCACACCACAGAAACTATAGAGTATTTACATGTGTGTCCTATTTATTTCACTTGAGCATGTCTTCAATGTGTATAGCTATAAATGTCTTAGCTATAAATGTTTCTAGTTTCTCATTCTTTATGGCTGAGTAGCACTCCATTTTATATATTATAAAACACACACACACACACACACACACACACACATCTTTATCTAATCTTCAGTTGATGGGCAATTGGGCTGTTTCCAAATTTTAGGTATTAGAATGGCTGATTTCTGTCTGCAAGACCCAAGGTGAGATCTCTGATCTCCTGCTGGGTTGAACTCTGCAACGTTCTACTGCAGGTTCCAGCTGTCTTTCCCTTGAAGTTAGACCAAGTTCCAACATGAGGTGCTGGTCCCTCTGACTTACCAACTATGGTGTTGTGGTGTGTCTTTATCACAGATTTTCTTTACTTTTCCAGTGGGCTTCAGTTTTCATCTAGGAGCCTCAGAGAGGGCTTTTTTCTTGTTTACATGGGGTGGGGTGAGGGGTGGGCACAAACACCGCTGTATTGGCATGCAGCTGGGCTCCTCTGTGGTGCCAGGTTGAAGGGCTGATTCTGATTTTTAGAGTGAAAGCTTTCTGTTCTTGACCATTTAGTTTGATGTTAGCTATTAATTTTTCATAGATGGCTTTTATCATATTGAGATAAAAACCATCTATTCCAATTTTCTGTAGGATTTTATTTTTTATCATGAGTGGGTGTTAGACTTTGTCAAATACTTTTTCTGCATATATTGAGATGCTTATGTAGTTTTTCTCCTTATCTCTGTTAATATAGTGTGTTATATTTATTGATCTCCATATGTTGAACAATGCCTGTATCCCTGGGATGAATCCGTCTTGGACGTAGTGTGTAATATTCTTGATGGTTTACTACTTTCTGTTTGCCGATATTTTATTGAAGAATTTTTCATCAATGTTCATTAGGAAGATTAGCCTAAAGATGTCTTTTTGGTTGGATCCTTCTCCAGTCTTGGTATCAGGGTAATTCTTGTTTCCAGGAATGAATTTGGGAATATTGCTTCTCTTTTGACTTCATGAAAGAATTTGAGGAGTAGTAACATTAGATATTATCTAAATTTCTTTTAGCATACAGTAGTGAATCTGTCAGGACCTGGGCTTTTCTTTCTTGGTAGATTTTAAAATTATATTTTCAAATTCATTAACTGATACTAGATTACTTAGAATTATTTTATCTTCTTGATTCAGCTTTGGTGATTTTTACGTATTTAGGAATCTGTTCATTTATTTTGTGGTTTCCATCTTATTAGAATACAGGTTCTTAAAGTAGATATTGATGATCTTCTGGATTTCTTAAGGATCTGTTGTGGCTTCAACCTTTTCATTTTTAGTTACATGTATTTCAGTCTTTTCTTTTTTTTCTTTTGAAAAGTTGGCTAAACATTTATTAATTTTATTTAATCTTTTAAAGAACAAACCCTTCAAGTCATTTTTTTCTGTGTTTCCATTGTATTAATTTCTGCTCTAGTCTTTTTAATATTTGACCTTGTATGAGCTTTGGGTTTGACTTACCCTACTTTTTCTAGAAGTTTGAGGTTCAACATTAGGTTGTTTATTTGAGTTCATTCTGTTTTCCTGATGTAATAGTTCTCTTCTATAAATTTCCCTCATAGGACTTCTTTCATTTTGTCCCATAAGTTACAGTGTGTTGAATTGGTATTATCATTTAATTGTAGGAACTGTCTAATTTCTTCTTTAATTTCATCTGTGATTCATTGCTTGTGCAGGAGTCTGTTATTTAATTTCCATGTGTTTATAAAGTTTTTGTGTTTCTTTTGCCATTTATTTCAAATTTTATTGCATTATGTTCTGATAATATGAATGGATAATTTCAATTCCTTTTCATTTGCTTAAGCATGTTACTTTAAGTTGTGGTCTATTTTGGAGGCTGTTCAGCTAAGTATGTTGCTGATGTTCTGATGTTGTGGAGTGGAATATGTTGTTGACATCTACAAAGTCCATTTGTTCAAAAGTTGTGTTCAGTCCTGTGATTTCTTTGTTGATTTTTTTGTCTAGTTGATCTGTCTGTTTTTCACAGTGGGGAATTGAGGTCCCCCATTACAATTGCACTAGCACTTAAATGATTTTTCATATCTGTTTTTAATATTTGTTGAATATAACTGGGTGGCTGGTACTTGTTATATATATA
>NW_022900938.1:38192868-38198036 GCF_012274545.1 Fukomys damarensis | reverse complement strand
AATGACCTTCTTTGCCTCTCTTTGTCTCTCTTTATCTGCAAATAGCACAGCTAACCCTGCTCATTTCTGGGTTCTTGTTTCATAGAATATTGTTTACCTTTCAGTCTATCCATTTTTTTAGTAAAATGTGTTTCTTATATACAGCATAGTATTGCATCTTGTTTCTTGATCCATTCTTCCAGTTTATTTCTTTTGATTGGTTATTGAGACCATTTACATTGATGCCTATTACTTATATGTATTGACTTGTCCTTGTTGTGTTATTTCTCTGTAGTGGGTCCCTCTCCTTCCCCTTTGTTAAATTATTTGTCTTGCCTGGTTGATTGACTCTGTTAGGGTTCATGGAGTTGTAATCTTCATTATCTCTAATTAGAAAGACCTTCAGAACATTTTCGAGTGCTGGTTTGGTGGTCATGGATTTCTTCAGGAGTTCTTTGCCGTGGAAATATCTTATTCATCACTTTTGAAAGATAGTTTTTCAGGGTGCATTCTTTTAAGATCATGGTATTCAGTGTATTACCTATTGTTACTCTCTATTTTATTATAAAATTTTATTGTTCATAGAAATAAAAGAGTGCTTTTAATGTTTTTATTAATATCTATTAGTAATATAGTAAAATAAAAATAAAGAACATTATAAAAACAGCCTGAGAGTCAGAAAAAAGCCAGGAGAGAATCCTTTGCGAATGTAAATATCATTAAATTTAAAGTCAGAATATTTGGCAAATGATGGGCTTCTTATTTTTTATTTGTAATTCCTTGGACAAAGTAATAAATTCATCACAATTTCATTTGCAGGTTTATTGTTCTGTCTACTTACAGTGAACCAAACCATCTTCATTGTTTTCCAGCCCTTTGAAATTCCAATCTCTAAAAGTATTATGGGTTTTGCTGGACTAGTCTTTTCCATACACAAATATGCTTTGGTTTCTTCTATTAAAAATAGATAATCTCTCTTGACTTTATCTGTACTATTATATACAAGACATGATTGAATATATGATAAATGTTTAAGTTAAAAATGATTATTGCAATAAAAGCTGCATTGCTATTAATCTTCAAAATACTTCCCCTTGCATCATATACACTCATCCCATCACTCTTGCCAATTTCCAGTGCAGTTCTGAAAGTTATGATTTATGAATGTTTCAATGAAGTATGATAAAAACATAGGAAATGCTGCTGTTGAGAGCCATGTAAAGGAAAATCAGACTTGTGAACATGGTAGAGCAACCTCACTCACTCTGTTCACAATATTGGGCACCACCATTGGGCTCTTGCTCTTTCTCCAAATCAAAATGACCTTGAAAGATAAACATTAAAATTCACTCAGAACATCAAGGCAGCCACGACAGGTCAATTAGGGACACTCACTAAAGAAAAATTCCAGAACTGCTTCAGAAGTACAAAAAAAATGGGATAAGTTGATTTTAAAAAATAAAAATAAAATAAAGCAAAGATAAATATTATGAGGGGTATTAATAGCAACACACCATTCTTATAATAACTTTAAACACAGCAGTTTTTGACATACATTGCCTTTTTTCCTGTTAAAATGACCCAATCCATATAATGTCTGTCTGGAAAGACTGAGGAACTACTATGGATTATAGTCTAAACCTTAATTAATAATACATAACACCAATACATTTGCTTTTACAATATGACAAGGCAGTGTAAACCGTAGTGGCACTGAAATTTGGTTTAATAGAAATACTCTGTACTGTCTTTATAAATTTTCTGTGGCTCTTAAATTAACTTAAAATGATACATATTTTCTAAAATCCTGTTTTCTAGTGTATTTTTCTGCCATTTTGAGCAATAAAGGCTCAATCAACATTTATTGATTTTATTAACTCACTTTTTAAATACACTCTAAAAAGCTATTGCACTTACTACTCAAGATGGCCAATGTTATCACATTGTGAAATTAGGTGGCAATTTTTAGTTTTCATTTTACTCACAGATCATCAATTCAAGTACTTTTTGTGTTCTTCCTTTATGATAAACTTCTGTTACTCTGTGTTACTGGCTTCTTTTCCTCCTAATTTCACATTACAGCAGTGCCTTTGGGATTTGAGTTTTTTTTTTTTATATATATCTAAAAGCTTCAAACTTTCCCCAAATTTTCTACCTAAAATCTTTTTTTAAATTGAGTTTATTGGTACATTCTAGGTATGCAGTACAGTTACATTCATTACTGGGATCTTGTACCTTTACAAGACAGGTCTTAGTTCTCATTTCTTCCCCTTGTCCCTGCCCTCCCTTCACCCCCTCTTCCCCTCTCCATTTAAAAACACTTTAATTCCATTGTTTCATTTTACCTAAAATCTTATAATGCCCTACAGCCTCCTTAGTTGAATATTGTCTTCAGTCCAAGGAAACTCAAATTTATTTTTCCTTCCCCAGCCTCATATCTAAAATCCAAACTTGCCTTTCCAATTATTTATTTGACTTCTCAACCTATACATTGAAAGAACAATAATCACTTGTCCCAAAGGAAACTCAGACCAGTAAAGTAGTTTTCTGAATCTACTTTAATAATGCATTTTATTCCAACGAGGGGTTGCAGTCAAATCATTTGAAATCGCCTTTCACTTATTTCTTTGAAAATCAAATTCAGGCAGAAATCCTGTGATATTTAAATTCAAAATATATTCTTACTCCCATAATTTCACACTTTATTTATTGTGAGCATTTGGGTTCATGTCTCCAACTATTTTCTCCTGAAATATTCCAGTAGTCTACTAAGTACTACTGTACACCTCTTATTTATTTTTGTAGAACTGTATGATTCATTCATGTTTTACACAAAGTAAAACTGATGACTATTTTGAAGACCTACAACCTCTATGTCATAGGACTTCTTGGTGATCTCTGACTTCATCTGCACTTCCCTCTCAGATTGGCTTCCTTTGCCATTGTGTCACTAAGTGAAGTTCCCACAGTGCACTTGGCATTGATTTTTTCCTACTTATGGATGTCCCTTGTGGATATCTGTATTGTATCTGGATATCTGGATATCTGTATTATGTCTTACAACTTTGTTCCTTTCTTCCTCATTGAGGACTTCCTTGTCATATTCAAAATTGTGATACACACATATTCACAAACACATTCTTGGTACTTCCTATGTGTTCCATTTTGCTTACTTTATAGCTATTGTTAAATTTAAGATTTTATATGTCAATTATTTATGTATTTAGCTAGTTTATCATTTGTTCCGTGAGGATGAAAAACTAATGTGTTCAAGGCACTTATTAAAAATTGTCGAGTACATAAATGAGTTCACCTATGATGATGACATAACAATCCTGAGCAATTTGGAGGGGTTTTATCCATTTCTGTCTATAAGTTGATATAATATCAATGTTGACAATCAGTCCCACAGGAAGCCCCTGCAGGAGGGTGACACACTGTCCTTCCTTTTTCAAAGCAATAGTTTTCTGGTGGCCTACATGCATTTATGTATTTTTCATCAACTGAAAACATTAAATTGATTTATAGAGTATCCAACTGTGTAAAGCACTTTATTTTCTTCCAGTGAAATATTATAAGATAGAAATTTGTACCCCATTAATTTTGGTGGAATGTGTTTTGAATGAAACCAAATTTGCTCCTTTTTGAGTTTAACTCAGTATGAGTCAGTTCTATTCATCAAAGATATTTGAATAATACAGGTCTATTAAAGCTGACAGCTTACAATGGTTTCTTGTGTGATACTAGCTCGGACAAATTACATTAATAGACAATACAGCATAGATTATAGTAACAAGAATAATTTGATTTTGTAAAGTTTTCTGCTTATGTATATTTTTATTTTCATTATTGCATTTTATATTGACAAATTTTAAAGTGGTGCATAATGTGAAATGCTGTTTCAATTTCAGGAAACATTTTGATACTACGAAAGTATAAAGTTACAAGTAAATAATTTGGCAAGAGTTTTAATTTTATTTTTAGTCTTAATGTAGTCTTGGTTCAGAATAGGAGAGAGAAGTATTGTCCTTAGATACTGTTAACTATCACTGACATACTATTTACTTCAGTAACATTTCCAATAATTTTATCAATAATTATTTAGGCAGTTACTTTGTAGACATTGAATATGAAGCATAGAGAGGTTAAGTAAGTTTCCTAAGACTTCATGAAAAAAAATATTTGATTTGAGGGAATCTGGTTTCAGAATTTGTGCTCTTAACTTGGAGCTCCCTTGTTTTCATTCCAACTATCTTGCTTAGGCTTTCCTGAAAGTCCTCTCTTCATATATTTCCTTACTTGGGACAATATCAGTACTCACAACTCTTTTATAGACCACTGAGAATTTATGGTATACTTACTCTAATGCTACAACTGGGATCTTTACTGGAACTGAATTCATATTTTTATGAGCCCTTCTCTAGATCAAGAAAATTCAAAATGAGGAGCCAATTTGGGTCATTCTCACTTTATCCATGGCATCTATTATAGATATATACCTGGCACACTGAAAAAGGTTAACAAAGAGATTCTTGGTGTGATAAATAACAGACACATAAGTTCCTACTCTACATAATAATTCTTATAGCAGTCACATAATTACAGCTATACAACGTGAAAAAATATATTTTAAACTCAGTAGGCTTAAGGTAATGAAATGCTATATCTCAGATATAGAAATTCCATTGTGGATTAGTTAGCCCTTCATGACTTGAAAATAGACTATCTGGAAGCTAGTTTCCAAAATTTCTATATCAGGAGAGAAAAGAGGAAGAGAATTGTGTAGTATAATTTCAGGTCCAGGTGTGAAGTTCCTCTATCACTTCTACCCACATCTCATTGGACAGTCCTGAGTGATACATAGCCAACATAACTTAAAGGAGAACTAAAAAATACAGTCATTCTCTGTGTCCAGAAACAGGAAACTGTGATAAATGTATTTTATGTGTATCAAAATTCAAATTTTCTTTATGAGATTAAATGTGTAAAATAGTCACGCCTGGCTAATATTAATGACTGAAATAGTCACTGATATCTGGGAGACCAACTTGGCACAGACTTACAGCTTTCTCCCAATATCCAAGTTGCAACCTGATATGGTCTGTGACTAAGTTCTGGTCCATAGGTTACACATGGAAATGTTCTGAATATCAGACCGAAGGTGTTTTTTTTTTTTTTTTTTTTTTTTT
>NW_022900938.1:38180240-38191660 GCF_012274545.1 Fukomys damarensis | reverse complement strand
GCACTAATACAATTGTAGTGGGGGATTTAAATACCCCACTATCACAAATTGACAGATCTACTAGGCAGAAAATCAACAATGAAATAATAGAACTGAACCAAGCTTTGGAACACATGGACTTAATAGATGTTTATAGAGTATTCCACCCCCAAAAACCAGAATATACATTCTTTTCGGCTGCACATGGATCATTCTCCGAAGGTGTTTTTAAAGGAAAGTGGTATAACTTTATTCCTGTTTCTTACTTATGTTTGGCCAACATATAGAAAAAATGATGGAGATTCTCCCAGCCATTTTGGGTCATTAGGCAATATCCTTGTAAATCAGAGCCAAGAATGACAGAAGAATTGGATAGAAACATCCTGATTTCTTAACAGTGTGTAGCATTTTACCACATCTAATATCACTTAATTTTTTGAATATTGGGTGAAAACTTCTCTCTTAAGTCAATTTTTTGTTTTACATACCTTAGCTACTTTCAGTTCAATCTATATATGGCTGATACAACAAACAAGCATTAAATAAAAAGATAAAATACACTTATAATATAGAGTAATATTATAATTTATTATTTTGAAGACTTTCTCATGGACAAGACTGCCTGTGAATTTTGTATCAGACCATAATGTAATCTGCACAGTACAATTTTCTGTTATGTCATGTCTACAACTTGTTAGGTGAATGGCTAATACCAATTGCATAGCATTTTAACTTTCTTCTACTTTTCTTTAAAAGAGAATATTTATACAGGCATAATAGCTTTTATAAATATTGAATAAGTCATTGTCTTTAAAATGCTGGCTAAACTTTGTAGCACAGGGAACGAGGCCCAAACATGTTTCTCTTTTTACAGTGGGCAATGGCACTAGCTATTCAATTTTCTTTATTGATTTAAAAGTTCTATTTAGATAATGATATTGAAATGAGAAAGTTAACAGAAAAATTTACATAGCTAAATCTACTAATGGTTTTATCATTCCCTGTTTTCTTTAATGCATTCCTTTGGTGTTTAAAATAAGAGAAGTACATATAACATACAGCATACCAAGATAAAACAGTTGATTTTACAATTAGGTTCTCTAACGGAGAAGTTTGGAAAATTGTCTTGATTTGAGTCTGTGATCATCCATATCAGTACTTTTCAAAAGGTGGTCACTAGTCCTGCAGCATTAAAAGCATCTAAGAATTCACTGAAAATACAGATTCTTAGACAATACACAGACTTAACTGAATAAGAAAAGCATAATTTAAATGCCTGGTAAAGCTGGGCACAGTGGCATGGGCCTGTATGTGCTTGTAATTCCAATACTTAGGAGGCTGATTTAGGAGAATCACTTGAATCCATGAGTTCAAAATCAACTAAGGAAAGGCAGCAAGACCCTGTTCCCCAGCCCCCCCCCCACAAAAGACAAAGAAAAAGAAGTAAAAGAAATTAGGTGCATCATTGCAAACTAAAGTTGGGAAATGACTAAAGTAAGTCTTTAGCTGTAAATATTAAAGTTAAGAAATTCTTTTCAGCTTGTGAAGAATCATCAAGCATGTTAGTGATCTTAATGAGAATTCAGTTTAAACTTCAGCAAGGTTGCCTTTCATTCCATAAATTGAAGGTAATTACAAATTTAATTGTGCTTATTTGCTTTTCTATTATTTTTCACTTTATTTTCCTACTTCATTCAGAATGTTATGTGAGAATACCTTGGTAAAAATGTCGTAAATAATCAAATGATTTGGGTAACATAAGCAAATGAATTTTAAATATGGTATTTAAAAATCAAGTTGCTTTGCTTTGTTGCTGGCTCTAATATTTATTGCTTATTTATAGTCACTTGTCAAGAGCATCAGAGATCAACTTCTTCATGGTTTGAAAAAATACAAGGGAAATAGAAGAAACATAAATAACAGTGAACAGAAATATACATCTTAAACAGTTATTACAACTTTTTTGGGTATTTTAGAATTTAGAGCTCAGAATCTTTTTTTGGTCATCTGCAGTTTACTAGGATGTAGCTCAAAAAGGTGCTTTTTGAGATTACCCCTTCAGAATATACTTGACTTACATTTCCTTATTTTAAGATCCAAAATTTGCTTCCTATTTGGAATGATAATTATAGAAAAAGTTTCCATGTGGCTTTTTGATCCTTGCTCCAGGGTTCCATGGAACTATGAAATTACCTCCACAGTGTTTCAAAGATTTGATGGAAACCTCTAAAAGTTTGCTTTTTAAGCAATAAAATTAGATAAGCAAGAGCAAGAAATGATATAATATTACCAGTGTTTATCTTGACTAAAAATCTTAAGCGTCATATATCTTGCTATTTGCTAAAATTTGCTTTTATTTTATTTAAAACTTACTAGCACATTTATTGGCATTTTCTTTTTCAATACGCTGTTTGACACACGCATCTTTGAATGCTTCCCTCTGTGATCATGAAAGTGGGTGGGGAGTGGTAAATGGTGAAGATAAACTACACTTATGAAATACTCTGCTGCAGCCTTTATCCTCAAGGCTCTACTTCCTGAAAGTGATTCAAGTAAATTTGTCCCATATCCACAAAGATAAACTGTATGATGGCATTTTACAACTTTATGCTAAAAATACTAGTAAATATCATTTAGATCAAAGGTTTTAGTGTGAGAGAAATGTTTTAACAATAATGTTTTAAACAGTGCAAGAATAGGTATATAATAGAACAAATTGAAAATATATGAATTAAAACCTAGTACTACCAACTTGATGAAAAGTAAAAATAAAATGTGCTATGTGTAAGTCTTTTAGCCAGCTTTCCTGTTGCTGGAAAATAATTTCTAACATCCAGAATGGGGCCTTTCTTAATGCAGTCAAGTGACACTGGGATTAAGGGTCATAGTACACATATGCTTTTTATATCCAACCTTGATATATTGAAAGATGTTCAGAATTTGTATGCTGACAGTTCATTTCATTATGTTTTAGTAAACATATTCATTTAAATATTCCAAATTAGTTACATGATCTTGTGTTTTGATAGTCACTTCTATAGCTTCTCATTGTTTTATGTATCTATAACATGAAAATATGCCAAAAATTGTAGTGAAAAACCTCAGAAAATTTGTATTTATCATTAATAATTTTATAATAAAATTATGTTATTAATTAACTTACTGCAAATGTAACATGTTATAAATTTAATATTATATTTACTTTAAACATGACAGAAAATAAATTGATTCTCTTTTTTCTCTTTTGCATGTGAACATTCTCTGACATTCTCAGAACTGAGGATATTATGGTGAAAAAATTATACAAAGTTTTTGCTTTCACATAATTTACATTTCAGCTTCTGGTGGGGATAAAAAATATGGGTAATAAAAATGAAAAATCAACTAATAGCACAATTAAAATAGTTCAAATAATGACAGAGATGAAGAAGAAAATAAAAAGGAAGTATTATAGAAAATCAATGTTTGATGATGGGGCCTTATAAAACTTGAGATACTGTAGAAAAGTAAGTTTTACATTTTAAGAAAGAGTCATGAGGAAGTTGAATAATGAGAAGTTGATTTTGCCAATATTACTTTATGCCGCATATTAAATACAAAGGAATGAGAGGTGAAAAAAATCTCTGAAAGTAGGATGAGAAAAAAGACTATTATGGTTGAAAGATGATTATTAGGTGAAAGTATAAAGACAGGAATATTGAGCCCATTGGAAATTTCTCTATAGACTGAAGCTAACCTGTACCTCCTCTCAGACCCTGAAAGTTATTAGCACACTAGTGCCTTGCTTGAAGGGAAAATTGGGTCCCTTGACCAAAGTAAAGCAAGTGGGACATATTTTTCTATGCTTATATAGCTTGATTACTCAAATTCTATGGGACAATCACAAACCATCAGAAGCCTAAAGAAGAAAAATTAACCCAAATAATAAATGTTACAGTAGGCAAAAGGATTTATAAAAATATAAGAAAGTATTATTATTAAACAATATCACAGGCTGGGGATTTAGCTCAGTGGTTCCAGCGCCTGGCTTGCAAGCACAAGGAACCGAGTTCAATCCCCAGTACCAAAAAACAAAAACAAAAACAAAACAGAACAAAACACTGATAAAGAAGTGGTTTTTCTATAAAATGGAATACTAATACATAAAGAATGAGAAATTAGATTCATTCATAGGAAAATGGATACATTTTGAGGATATACTCCTAAGTGAAATAAATAGGTCACACATGTGTAAATACTGAATAGTTTCTCTCTGGTGTAAAAAACTATAATAATACACAAGATCCTAATGAGATAATTAACAATGTGAAATAGGAAGAAAAGGGCTAAAGGTGTAGGGAAAGTGGGAAGGGTAGAGGAAAGGGAATAAGAGAAAATAAAAAAATGTGAGAAAATGAAAAGATGGAAATAAAGTGTTTGTAAATGGGGAGGGGAGGAAGCGGTGCAGGGAGGGTAGGGACAAGGGGAAAAAATGAGAACCAAGACCTGTCATGTAAAGGTACAAGAACCCAATAATGAATGTAACTGTATTGTATACCTAAAATGTACCAATAAACTCAATAAAAAGAAAAAAACAAAACAAAACAAAACAAACAAACAAAAAATCACAGCCAAAAGATGCGCCATATTTACATCACTTTGGAATGGGGTTAAGAAAAGATAAAGAAATGCAAAATAGGAGAAAACAACTCCTCAAAATTGGGAATTAGTTCTGATGTTGACTAAGGTAGCATTATGCTTTGGATTTCACAAAAGTGTCAAAGAATGCACCAAATAACTCACAAAATGAAGATTCAAGTATATTTCTTATAAAGTGGGAGATAATTTCTAGTGCATTTTGGTCACAATAGAATAACTATTAATAAAATTCATAATTAAATAGAAATAATGGTATAACACTTGCTCAAAACAAATTTTATAATCATTTCTAATATAATTTTGATCTGTAAAATTTCTTTATAATACAGTGAAGTGCATTTATCTCAAAGTAACAACTAGGCATGTTTTACAATGTAACCTACTGATTTTCATCATTAGAAAAAATCAAAGACTTCATTATAGCACCATTTAAAATATTATGTGAAACTGGTGTTAACCTAATTTATGAAACAAATCAAGGAAGTGATATAGAAAAACAAAGAAAGTTACTGTCATTTTTAGATAAGGTGAGCTTATTCCTAGAAAACCAAATAGAATTATTTGGCAATATGTAAAAATATAATCAGAATATGGCAAAGTATCGAGTTTCTAAATATTATATTAAATAAATATGCTACTATAAACAGTGATAAACATTAAGTATATAAAAAAAAATCTATAATAGCAACACAAAGCACTTAGTGCCATACTTACTCTGTATTGGAAAGCCTCAGTATTATGGTCATATAATCGCTATAAATTAGCCAATGAATAAATTGATTTCAGTGAAAATGAAAAGCATGTTTTCTTTTTGAAATTTGACAAATATATTAAAATATTTGTCATTTTGTGAATATATTTTTAAAGATAAGTTTTTTTTTTTTTTTTTTTTGTTACCGGGTATCAAACTCAGCTCCTTGCACTTGTGAGACAGGCCACTGAACTGCTGAGCTAAATCCCTCGCCCCAAGATTAGTAATTTAAAGTGAGATAATTTTGGTAAAAGAAGTATACTGTCAGAAATAAGAACTATGATGCTGCAATAATCAAAGTGATTCTAGCTTCCTTAGCTGCTAGACAAGACAATGAATTTAAAAATACTGAAGCATAGTCATTGAAAGATATGAAGGTATAGTTTAAAATTAGTCTTCAGGGCTCGCTCAGTAGTGCCACTTCCTGCCTTGCAAGTACAAGATCCTGAGTGCAATCCCCAGTGCAGAAAAATTAGTCTACCAATACTAATTATTTTATATAAGTAGAGACAATAGACAGCTTATGAAATTAGTCATATGACAAATTACATTATGCTAAATATAATTCTCTCAGGCTTGAAAGTAATAGTATATGATTGGTCACTGGAAAATTACCTGACAAAACAAAATATAAAATGAAGTAGGTTTGGAGAAAAGTACTTTCCATGTTTTTGTTTTTTGTTTGGTTGTTGTTGTTGTTGCTGTTGTTTTTGGTACTGGGGATTGAATTTGAGTCCTTTCGACTGGAAGACAGGTGGCAGAACCTCTGAGCTAAATCCCCGCCCAAGTACTTTGGATAAAGTACTTGATAAATAAAGTACTTGTTTTTAGTTAAATTTTATTTGGCACTTTCTATTGTAATGGTTAGTAGTGCTAAGTAATATAACTATAAACCACAAAACTATAATTACCTGTACAGCTATTCAGTTTTACCTATGACTTTCAATTACCATGTTATGTCAGTCTCTATATTTCTAACTATATAAAAGTCAAGCAAACTCTTTCCACGTGGTTTTATACTGAAAGCTCTCCAATCCTTTTATCATGATTGCTATTGGCCATTTCAAATACAGGAAAAAAAATGAACTTCATAATTCTAACTTCCTGGCATCCTTCCTATATCTGGGAAATGTATGTTTCATGGGTTTGATTAATTCATTGTGTCATCAGTCCTGTCTTTTACTAACAATGACATTTTTAAAGAAATTTAATTATACAATTTCCCTTCCATGTTGATCTCCATCAACAATCTCTCAACTACTGAATAAAATAACTGAGACTACTTTGCAAATTGTTAAATGAGCTTTGCACATTGCATCAAAATTGAATAATATGGTATCTAAAGAAGTATGCACATTTATTTCATTGCAAAGAAAATCAAATTTGATTTGATGATTATTGAAGAATTAATAAATAATTGAGTTAAGTTGAATAAAATTTTCCATGAATTCTAAATAAAAGTTATTTAAAATCAATTTAAAAATGTAATAGAAATAATAATTTTCAAAAAAAGAAACATGATAGTTTAAATTTCCTATTGCATTTAGGGAAATAAAGCTATAAAGGGATTATATTGTCTTTTTTAGAAAGTTCTCAGTTGTACTAGAGTAATATCAGTTAGCATTTTTAAACTTATGTTATAAAATCACAAATATATAAAATAAAGTTTATCTGACATCAGATTTTTATTAACATTTCTTTGTTTCCTTTTCTGAATCACCCTCCTTTGTCAACTGGAAAAAAATATTTATTTACAGAAAGTATTCTAATTATATATATATAATGTAAGTATTTAGAATATATATATTTATTTATTTGAATGTATGCATATGCATTCAGTTTTTGTCTTGTGATCCAATTAATTTTTTGTTGATTTTTCTTTTATATACCATGTGTTTTTGTAATTACATGGCTGCCAAGTGCAATGGGGAGTGTAAAGCCCAATAATATGGAGGCTGAGGCAAGAGAATCACAAATTTGAGCCTCACTTGGGCAAATTAGAGAGAACCTGTCTCACAATGAAAAATAAAAGCAGTTGAAGCTCAGAATGAAGACCCTTATTTACTGCCCAGTGCTGAAAAAGAAAAATAATGAAGAAAAGGAGAAGTGCACACAGGCCTGCATATTAAAAGAACCCTATAGAAATCATGGAATTCATGTTCATTCTTAAATTTTAAACTACTATGTTAAATACTCTACTTCATATAAAATGAAAAGACTATGAAGGAGTTAACTACAAGGCAGATTTCCCATCTGTAAGAGTCCCTGGGGCACCAAGAATTCATGCTCATTTTATTGCATTTTTTTCAGGTGGAAAAAATTTATTTGATACTGTTAGATGTCTCAGAATAGAGTAGAAGTTTCATTTAAAGCCTTCTCAGCAATGATTCAATTCTACCAAGGTTATTTTTAAAATTGCTTCTGTGAAGGTGTTTTACATTTACCTTCAAGAGCATTCAAAGATGAATTGCAACACTGTGGAAGCTGTCTAGTCATTGATGCCCTTGTAATTTTATCATCATCACACAAATGCTTGGACTTTAGTAAACAGTGAAAATGGTGGAAGATTTTGGAAATTGATGATAAATTAGAGTCTTACATGATGGCCCTTGTTACAATTATGTAAACTTACAGATAAGGAATTTAAAGTTAGTCAAGAGTACCTGCTTATCCAAGGTCTCTGAGACAGGGGCAGAGATGATGGTTGAACTGAGGCTTTAGTGATTTCCAAATTTCTCTACTCCTTGCTACATAAATGCCTTTTTGGTGATCATATGAGTTCTTAAAATGTATCTCATATGGGTTTATAATTGCTATTGACAGTTTGTGAAGGATTAAATTCCTCAGGCACTTACCTTTTTATTGCCCCTACAAACTAAGATATGGCAAGTTACTCAGCTGATTCTGTAAAACAAGACTTAGAAAGAAGAGTGTGATCTTTTCACCTCTCAGTCTTCTTTTAGGAATGTGGAATAATGTGGTTGAGCATCTGTATACGAGATTACTATGGCATTATCATTGCTCTGCTAATAAGATCTAATAAGCCTTAAACAAGGTATAGAGGACTTGAAAGAAGTCATAATTCTCAGAAAAGATTTGGTTGATGAAGCTGATTGATTGAAAGAGTGTACAGGTAGCACATGATAAATTTTAACAATATGAAACAGCCAAAAAATAATCATAATACACAATTTAAAAATCTAGTATTTATTTGCACCTTCCAATTTACATTTCAAGTTATTTCATTAGAGTTGGAATATTTGTTAAAATATATACCAAAAGTAACAAAAGAGACTGTGAAATGTCAAGAGTAATGAGGGTCATGAAAGTCTGTTTCACAGAGATAATCATTTGAAAATGCTTTTCTCTCATTCAATATTTTTAAACCTCAAATTTGGCTAATGATAGCAACCTAGAACCAAAAAAGGTATTTCCATGATGAAAACAACTGCTTCAGCCATATTTGTAGTCATAAGAGAAATTTGTGCTCCTTCATTAAAGAAAGCATATTCTTTTTTTGCTTTTTGGTTTTTTTTTACTCATTCAGTTTATGGTACCTTTTCGGTATACAACATCATGACATTCATCATTAGGAATTTGTACCTTTACATGATTTATCTTGATTCTTATTTTTTCCTAACCGCCTGCCCTTCCTTCAGCTCCTCTGCCCCTCCCTATTTACAAAGACTTTGTTTCCTTTTATCCTTTCTGAATTTGTAAATGAGGACCAAGATGTTTAATAGATAATGTGGAATAGCATATTCTTGATACTTCTTAAATAATAGTATGATAGACATTATTCAAGGGGAGCTATGAAAATGGAGTTTCGCAGTAGGAGAGAGTCATTGGGCTTGTCTCAGAATAGGAGAAGATCAAGTGGAGACACACTGCCAAAGACCAGGATGGGTGTCAAATTACTAAAAGGAAATGCCAGAAGTAAAGGAGATCTGGCTAAACAGATTTGACAGGATTATTGCTAGAGGCAGACCAGAGTGACCAGCGAGTGATGATAGGGAATAAAGATTGATCATATTTGAGGGTTTGGGTGCATTTTGCAGAACTAACCAAGCAGGATTCTTGATGAAACTGGACTAAGAAAAGATGACCCCAAAAGGCCAAAAGTGAGGTCTTCATTAACAGAGAATCATTGTCCAGGGATTTAGCCAGTACAAAAAAAAGAAAAAAAAAAAGAGGGAGAGAATCATTACCATTTTATGGTTTCTGTATGTCTAGAGTCTATAGAATAGTTGATTGGAACAGATGAATTAAGTTTTCTTAAGGCATTTGATTATGAATTTCTTTTGAAGAATCATTCATTACAAAGAGAAATTCTTTGTATTCATAATAATAGGTGAATACAGTAAAATAATTTATAAAGTGGGAAACAAGAATAACCAGAAGAGGATTAATAAATTGTACAGAATTAAGTTGATGAAAACCAAACCTGTCTAAGATCCTGGCGGGAGATATTTCAATTAGGTGCTTGAGACTATGGTCTTCATCAATATGAAAAGGACAAGAGATTTTAAAAAATATGTTAATGTGATTGTATCTCTATTTATATTTTATTTACTATGCAAGTAAACATAGTATGCATTAACATAAAATCTATAAACTCTGATAATTTTTTAAATAGCATGATCAATTAGATAAGCTAAATAATTCACAGTTATTTGATTTTGTATCTTTAGAAAGTAAATACTGAGTAAAAATATTCTGTTTCAGTTGTTACTTTGCAAAAGTTTTTCATCAGTTGTATATGCACTTTGCTTATATTTAAGGATGTACTTTCCAGAGCAATGCAGAGAATAGAAAAGAGCAAGAAATAAATAGTACCCTTAGGGCTGGAAGAAATGGGTTGAAATTATGCCAGGATATATACCCAGGAGCCAGGGTCATTATTCTGACTCTAAAATTATGGAAGAAACTGTCAGCTGCACTCCAGGAACACAGAGGCAGACATTTTCTGGTAGGAGCTGAAGCCCCTGAAGAACACCTACGTACCTGTGACAACATTGGTAGTAGTGCAAGAAAGAATATATACTTTGGTTTCTTTCTTCCTCTCAGTCTCTAATATTCTACTAGCACCAATAACTGGCTACACCTTTCTCTTCAATCAGTTGTTAAGGAAGCCTAAATATAGTTTTTTTTTCACACATGGCAGTGCAAGTAAAAGGCTGAGAATTAAAAGATTAAAAACTCCATGCTTGCTACTTACAAAGAAATAATGCAAAAATACTCAATGTTACATTTATTTTTAATTGTTCTGCTCTAAAAATAATGGATTGAATTCCACTTTGTACTCAAAGGTATTTCTTGTACAAGTTCTTTACAGAAAAATTACATGTGTAATTATTGAATCACCAAAATTTGGCACATGTGGACTGATTTAAAGATATTAAAATTTTTTTATGTGCTCACTTAGCAGCACATATACTAAATTGTTTATATATTTGGATTTAGATTAAACCACAGAAAAATATTGTCAGCTCATTCTTAAACAATTAGAATATAGATTCTTACTATTCAAGAAATTTAGTGGAGTATTAGGCTTGTTGTTAAATAGAGGTTATCATTTTGATCAGAACAATTGAAAAAAAAGGTAAGCAAACTGGAGATAAAGAAGTCTGATCAAACTAAGGTGCAAAATTCAAGGAAAGTTTCTCCATGGAGGTGATGTTTGAGTTTAGATTTGAGAAACACACGATGTTGAAGAAATCATATTTTGTTTTAGACATATGGCAAGGTAATTCTGATTTGGCAATTTATAGCTTATTTGTTTTCACTGTATTTCAATTTACATAAATAGTAAATGTCTATTATACATGAATTAGATGATACACATATGAATAAAGGAAAAGTAGCCTCTAATACTTACTTGGAAACAATCTTTAGGAACATTTAAATGTGTAACTGTCAATGTCTTTTATGCACACATTTATTTTGTTAAACAAATTGAATACATTTTACAAACAAAACTTAATTACACATTTAATACCATCATTTTAAATTAAAATCTATTATGAATTTATCTGGCAATATATATATATAT
>NW_022900938.1:38144493-38179892 GCF_012274545.1 Fukomys damarensis | reverse complement strand
ATTTCTATGTCCTTGAAGTATAGTAATTGCATAATACCTCACAGCATATTTTCTAGAACAAATCTTATTTTGATAGCTATTTTTGTTATTTCTTGATATCCAAAAATATAAAGAATTTTATAATAAATTCTACATTCCTTTTAGATTTGTAATTCATCAGAAACCCCTGCAAAGGATCCCAATATCCTGCTTTGTGCTATGATACATGTTAAGAAGGAAGACTTAAAGAATTAAAGGGAAAGACCTGGGGAACTGGGATGGCCAATCCTTGAGCAATCAAAGGCCCTGAGAAGCCAGAACCATTGATATTTATTGGTGACATACTCATTGTTAAATTGGGATAAAGGGGCTACATGTAGTTCATGTAGTTGCTAGGGATATGTTTCTGATGCAGGCAAGGCTTATAAAAGAAGAGACAAAGTATTCTTGTATTAGGAACAGAACAGACCAGACATAGGTTGTGATTAGCAAATAAGTTTGTCTTTTCAGTTAACAGTTTTTAACTCTGGGAATGGAATTTGGGTGAGAGTCACTGTGACCATGGTCAGACTTACTACTTAAAACAAGCCAATTCTGGGATTGACACTTTACAGCCTGTATTGCTTAGAGCTCATTTTGGGCATAATCAACAAAGCATTCTGCCATAATAGTTGCTATATGATTATGATAAATTCCTGAGATTAAGATATATTCTCATGTTCAAGTTACTGTGTATCATACTTAATATCTTAATTTATAGATATCTAACATGATTTGAAAATTAGGAAAGCAGGTGAAGATTTTCATTAAACATATCAAAACTGGGATTACAGTTTATTGATATTTTCAAATTTTTCTTAGCCAAATATTATTGTCAAATTTCATTTTAAAAGTGAAACAGTTGGGAAACTGAATGGGGATATTTACAAGCGTACATATCTGTTAAAAGCTATACCATTTACAATTGGTAAGGGAAGTCAACCAATGGTAAACATTTAACTGTATAAGATTTTCTGTTGTGTATTTAATATTTATAAGCCCTCATTCAGTATCTCATATAAAACAATTTGCCAAATATTTAGCGTTTAATGAGAAACAATTATAGTATTGAGCAAGTTGATATGAAAATATGGATATTAATCAACAAAATATAACTCAGTAATTCTGCTTTAATAACAGACTGGAGTATCAGCTACTTAGGAAATTTTCAAGCCCACATTTGCCTGGGTATACTACTGTCCTGTTTGTTCCTTACCTGGGGCCCTCTGGAACAGAGGAGAGATATATTTACTTTGCAAACTTCTTCAGTTGTCTCTCTTTTATTTTATCATTCTGTTTTTTTTATATGCCTGCCTCATCATTTACTTACAAAGTAATTCAGTTATTCATTAAGTACAGAAAAAATTAAAATAACCCATAATATCAGAATCTAGACAATCTCAATGATATAAAATGAGCACTATCATCTGCCAAGAATGTTGAACAATATAAAAAAAAAAAAAGAGAAGCAAGTATGTTTCTCTTCAATTTCCTTTGTTTAATTTCTATTTTTAAATTATTCACAATTAACTTTATTTTTTCACCTTACCAGTAAGGTAATATGCATGGACTAATATATATTTAAAAATATTCTATAATTATTACTTAACTAAAAGTGTATCTACAAATTTTGTTTTAAAGCACAGGATAAGTATACAATTTGCAACTCTTCTCAGATTTAAGGAACATTGTGTGTAACATAGATCTACATTCTTTTTAATAATTCAAAACTATTTCAGTGTTTGGATATATATCACAATTGTATTAACTAGATCTAGGGATATTTAGGAGTTCATTCATGATATATCTAAAATTTTATGGAGAACACTTTTGGTCTACTTGAGAAGATAGTGACAAAAACGAGGGAGTAAATGACAGGTATGAAATAAAAATCATGAGTTCTTTGACAGTGAGGTTATTTTCTTCACAATGGGATATCTAGAGGCTTTGATCTTCAACTTCTCATCACTGTACCTTTATCTTAGAATCAAATGGATGTTTATTAGCAAAAGTTGGACTTCTAAGTGATCCTAGTAAAAAATAATCTTCACCAAGTCAATAAATTCATCAGAAGTCTTTGACTTAGATAAAACATTAGCAATTATTATTATTATATAAAATTTTAGGGCTCACAATGCATAACAGGACTCACTGGAGATCTTACAAGTATTGTCAGCCAAACAAAAGTGAAGATGACTTGGCAAATAGGTTGACTGATGGACCCAAAAGTGTGCTGTGAAACAGATATATTAAAGCCATTTAGATATGGTGTGTTCTCTCTCTCTCTCTCTCTCTCTCTCTCTCTCTCTCTCTCTCTTTCTCTCTCTCTCTCTCTATATATATATATACTTCTTTCTTTCTTTTTTTCTATCTGGGATGAAATCTGGTCCTTGCATTTATGAGGCAGGCACCAGAATCACTGAGCTAAAACCCCAGCCCCCTAAGTAAATTGTTATCCTAAATGACAAAATGAAAATTTAAATGTAATCCAGATGATAGATACTGCAGGTCTATCTTTTCTGGCACCCAAGCACCCCTACAATTTCTGTTTTTTGTTTTTTTTTTTTGCTGTGGAGATAGAACTCAGGGCCTTGAACTTGTGAGGCAGAAGGCAGCACCACTGCGCTAAATCCCTGACCCTTACAGTTTCTATTTTTATAGACCAATTACATCTCTATTTCTTGGTTTAAAAAAAATTTACATATATACTAACATACAACTCTCTGGCCCCTACAGTTTCTATTTTTATAGACCAATTACATCTCTATTTCTTGGTTTGAAAAAAAATACATGTATACTAACATACAACTCCAATCCCATTGTTGGTTCTGTCATGAATTCTATTTCCTATTCCAATGTTGCACTCAAAATGTGCATTTACATTTAAGTTAACATCTATAATTGAATAAGATGATTTGGGACGTTTTAAATTTAGTGCAAAAGAGGAAACATTTTATATTTATTTTCACTCTGCTTACCACCAGTAATTTCCAGATCTAAAATCACATTACATTTTGTATCATATATAATCACATTTTAAGTGTCCTATCATCATACTTTGCTATTACTAAACCAATTACCATATTAGAATTTAAAACAAAACAAAACCAAAAACTAAAGAGTTAAAAACATACATGTAAATTAAATTAGTATATTTTACAATTCTTCTATAATGTTTAAAAATTTAACAATAACAATAAGGCCCTTAATATATGCTTATTCAAGATCACTCTCTTGTAAAACTCATTGTTAAAATTCATTTATGTTCATGACTGCCATACATGTGCCCAAAACTTTTGTCATACAGTAAATAATGTTGACTAGTATGCTTTTCCCCCAGGACTGTGGAAATAGTGGGAGGATCTGAATATGTTTCAAGTGTTCAAGGCTCTGAGAATTGGTTATTAAAAAAAATGTCGGCCCGGCCCGGAAGCGACCCAGTGTACCGATACTCGTCTTGGTCTCTGTCTGGTCTTTGAGCTGAGGTGACAGCCCTGGTTTGGCCCAGCCGTCCCCAGAGATTCGCCCGCTGCCACTGCGGAGCCCCGTGAGGCTCAGAAAACTCCGGAGCTGCCTGCCTGCCTGCCTGTCTGCGATCACCCGGCGGCGTGCGCGTGAGCTCCCGGCCTGCGCGACAACAGACCCAGGAAGGACCCAAGGACCCCAGAGGGGGTTTTTTTCAGCTGCCTGCCTACCTGCCTGTCTGCGATCACCCGGCGGCGTGCGCGTGAGCTCCCGGCCTGCGCGACAACAGACCCAGGAAGGAAGGTAGCCGCGCGGGCGCCCTTGAAACACCCACACGACCCCCCCCCCCGTTCTCAAAACTCCTGATCGGGCCAGTCCTTAGACCAACTCTGCAGAGGCATAGGTTCCCATGAAGGGTAGTTTTCTGAGCTCCGAACTTTGATCATCTTTAAAGAAAGGGCAGGGGAAACCTGTAATAGAACGGAGTGGAGTTCAACCCTGAGGGTAAGGAAACTAAAGTTAGGCTTTGTAGATTGTGTTCAGTCTCAGTCGTGAGGAACAGCCATTGGCTAGCTATAACCAGGGGATTGGGTTCCGCATATGACTGTGCATGTGGTATAATATGAGATCAGAGATAGCCTGAAAGAGGACCTTCAAATTCTTTTTCTTTCCCTCTCTCTTGTCTCTTTTTTCCTCTTTCCACCCTAAAATTTCTTTCTTTTTTCTGTCCTGTCTCTCCAACTCAGTCTCTTGCTCCACCATAGTGTCCCTCATCTCCCTTTTTATTCCAGTTCCTGAAGAACTCAGACTTCTTTTTTTATTTTTTGTTTTTAGGACGGGTTTCTCTTTATGTTCTTTTCTCCAGTCATTTTACCTCACTCATGGCTCTGTACCTTCAAGGGAAGGCAAGCGCCTGTTACTGTTAAGGGGATATATTCCTGTCCTTATTCCTGCACTCTCTCTATCCCCCCTGAACTTAATAGCTTTGTAAAGATAGTAAGGTAATTCTACAACCTCTGGATTCACTTCAAACCTGCTCTAATTCTTTCACTTATCTAATCCTCTTGTTCTAAGTCGAACCCCCCATCCTAAATGGTAAAGATGCCATATTGAAAAGAATATTCACTGCAAACATACTATGAGCTGCTTCTTGAAATTAATCTAATTCACATGAGTTAAAGGTGATACATTAATGACTACCATAAGTGGTCAGTTGGCAAGCTGTGCCTGATCCTATTGGGCTGCTGAATGTATCAATTGGGACAAAGAGTGGTGATTGATTTAAAGAGTTGTTTTCTCTGATATTATGAAAACGAGAATGTCTATGAGTCATTAGAAACTCAAAAGCTAAAACGCAACTATATTAGGAAGATTTAAGTAATACCCAGAAATTAAAGAAGGACAACCCAACAATAAAAATAAAAATGAGAAAACACTTAAGCAAGACACAAAAACAAATATCCAGTTCACCAATAGCAAATAGTAGGACAAATGAGGATGAAAAGTCTGATAGTGAACCAACAGGACTCCCTGGACCCATAGCACAGGAGGTAACAAAATTGATCAATCAGGCTCTAGAAAAATTCAAATCAGAAATAATTTCCCAGCTAGCCAGAGAGATGATGAGCAAAATAGAAGTCATGATTCGAGACTCTAGAGCAGAAACTGAGAAAAAAATAGATGAGCTCAAGACTGTGATAGAAGCCATGAAGACTCAGCATAAGAAAGACATGGAAACAATGAATGCCCAACAGAGGAAAGAAATGGAATCCATAAAACAGATTCAAACAGATATCCAGGAGATTAAAAACTCTATTGAAAGTGTACGAAACAGAATAAAAGATTGCGAAGATAGAATTTCAGATATAGAAGATAGGATAGCAGTCAGTGACCGTGAAAAAAGAGGTCTATTAAAAACAGTAAGGGATCATGAGAAATCAATCCAACAACTCCTAGACGATACAAAGAAAAATAACATAAGACTGATAGGAATTCATGAAAAAACAGGAGAAAACACAAATGATATAAAAAAGCTCTTCACAGAATTAATGACAGAAAACTTCCCAAACAGAAGGGAAGAATTAGACATACAGATAAGTGAGGCATATAGAACCCCAACTAGCCACGATCAAAAAAAATCTACACCTAGACATATAATAATCAAGATTCCAGAAATCCAACAGAAAAACAAAATACTACAAGCAGTAAGAGAAAAGAAACAAATCACATGCAAAGGGAAGCCCATTAGAATCACAGCAGACTTTTCAACACAAACCCTTAGGTCAAGGAGAGCCTGGAGTGAGGTATTCCAAGTCCTAAAAGAAAAGAATCTCCAACCTAGACTTTTGTATCCTGCAAAACTCTCTTTCAAAATAGATGGGGAAATAAAATACTTCCACGACAAAGAGCACCTGAGAAATTTCATGAACACCAAACCAGCACTGCAAGGAATTCTAAACAATATCCTAGAAAAGGACAACGAAATTCACAATAACATGAGGCCCAACAGACCAAATCAAATAGGCAAGGCAAGAAACTAAAAGGAGATGGGAGAAAAAGTAAAAAGAGTCAACAAATGGACAAAAACATGACAAGAATAAGTCAAAATATATCAGTTGTAACCATCAATGTTAATGGCCTCAATTCACCAATCAAGAGAAACAGATTGGCAGAATGGATTAAGAAGCAAAATCCAACAATATGTTGTATACAAGAAACACACCTAGTGCAAAAGGAAGTCCATAGACTGAAAGTGAAAGGATGGAAAACAATTCTCCATGCGTCAGGAGTCCAGAAAAAAGCAGGGGTAGCAATCTTATTCTCAGATAAAGTAAATTTCAAACCAAAACTCATTAAGAGAGACAAAGAAGGACACTACATCCTTGTAAAGGGAACAATTCAAGAGGAAGAGCTGACAATCATAAACATATATGCACCAAATATAAATGCCCCCAACTATATAAAACAAATATTAAGTAACATGAAAAACCAAATAAGCACTAATACAATTGTAGTGGGGGATTTAAATACCCCACTATCACAAATTGACAGATCTACTAGGCAGAAAATCAACAATGAAATAATAGAACTGAACCAAGCTTTGGAACACATGGACTTAATAGATGTTTATAGAGTATTCCACCCCCAAAAACCAGAATATACATTCTTTTCGGCTGCACATGGATCATTCTCCAAAATAGACCACATACTGGCTCACAAAACAGGTCTAAATAAATGCAAAAAAATTGAAGTCATCCCCTGTTTATTATCAGATCATAGTGCAATCAAACTAGACATCAATAGCACAAGAAACTATAGAAACTTCACAAGCACATGGAAACTGAACAACACTCTCCTAAACAATCAATGGATTACAGAGGAAATTAAAGAAGAAATTAGACAGTTTTTACAAATAAATGAGAATGCCAATACAACATACAGGAATCTTTGGGACACAATGAAAGCAGTTCTACGTGGAAAATTCATAACATTGAATGCCCACACTAGGAAAACAGAGCGGGCTCAAATAAACAACTTAACGATGAAACTTAGACTCCTAGAAAAACAAGAGCAAGAAAAACCCAAAGCTCGAACAAGAGAGGAAATTATAAAGATCCGAGCAGAAATCAATGCAATTGAAATTAAGAAAACGATACAAAAAATAAATGAAACAAAGAGCTGGTTTTTTGAAAGAATAAATAAAATTGACAAACCCTTAGCTAATCTTATCAAAAAAAGGAAAGAAAAGGCTCAGATCCATGCAATTAGGAATGAAAAAGGCGAAGTCACAACAGATCCGAAAGAAATCCAGAGGATCATGAACACCTACTTTGAGAACCTGTACTCTAATAAAATGGAAAACACAGAAGAAATGGACAGATTTCTAGATACTTATGAATTACCAAAGTTGAACGAAGAAGATAAAAACATTTTAAACACCCCAATCACAATCAGTGAAATTGAAAATGTAATTAAAAACTTACCAACAAAGAAAAGCCCAGGCCCTGATGGATTCACTGCTGAATTTTACAAGACATTTAGAGAAGAACTACTACCATTACTCTTCAAACTTTTCAATGAAATTGAAAGAGAAGCTATACTTCCAAATTCATTCCTGGAAGCAAGTATCACTCTGATTCCCAAACCAGAGAAAGATACAACCAAAAAGGAGAACTACAGACCAATCTCCTTAATGAATATAGATGCAAAAATCCTTAATAAGATACTAGCAAACAGAATACAGAGGATTATTAAGAAGATCATCCATCATGACCAAGTCGGATTTATTCCAGAGATGCAAGGGTGGTTCAACATACGAAAGTCAGTGAATGTAATACATTATATTAACAAAGTCAAGGACAAAAACCATATGATCCTCTCAATAGATGCAGAAAAAGCATTTGATAAAATTCAACACCCATTCATGATAAAAACCCTGCAAAAAATTGGAATAGATGGTCTATACCTCAATTTAATAAAGGCTATTTATGAAAAACCATCAGCCAACATCATATTGAATGGCCAAAAACTGAAAACCTTCATGTTAAAATCAGGAACAAGACAAGGATGCCCACTATCGCCACTTCTCTTCAATATAGTTCTGGAAACATTAGCCACAGCAATTAGACAAGAGAAAGAAATTAAAGCAATAAAGATAGGAAAGGAAGAAGTTAAACTATCATTATTTGCTGATGATATGATACTCTACATTGAAGATCCAAAAAACTCCACCAAAAAACTTCTAGACTTAATTGACAGATTCAGTAAAGTATCTGGATACAAGGTGAATACCCAAAAATCAATAGCCTTTCTATACACAAATAACAGACAGACAGAAAGAGAAATAAGGGAAAAAATTCCTTTTACAATAGCATCCAAAAAAATGAAGTATCTAGGAATCAATCTAACAAAAGAAACAAAAGATCTCTACACTGAAAACTACAGCACTCTGAAAAAAGAAATCGAAGAGGATATAAAAAAATGGAAAGATATCCCCTGCTCCTGGGTAGGAAGAATCAACATAGTGAAAATGGCCATACTACCGAAACTGCTATATACATTCAATGCAATGCCAATTGAAATTCCAACACTATATTTCACAGAACTAGAAAAAAGAATCCAAAAATTCATTTGGAACCACAAGAGACCTAGAATAGCAAAAGCCATTATAGGCAACAGTCACATGGCACCAGGTGTAACAATTCCCAATTTGAAACTATACTACAAAGCCACTGTGATAAAATCAGCATGGTACTGGCAAAGAAATAGGCCTGAGGATCAATGGAACAGACTGGAAGACACAAAAACAAATGCAGATGTACTCAGCTACCTCATCTTCGACAAAGGAGCTCACCATCCTCAGTGGAGGAAAGATAGCCTCTTTAATAAATGGTGTTGGAAAAACTGGATATCAACCTGTCACAGATTAAAATTAGACCCTTATCTTTCGCCATGCACTAAATTAAAATCCAAATGGATTAAAGATCTAAATATTAAAACAGAAACATTAAACTTGCTGGAAAGTAAGTTAGGCAGAACTCTGGAAGACATTGGTATAGGAAAAGACTTTATGAACAAATCCTCAGTAGCACGGGAACTAGCAGAAAGAATCAACAACTGGGATCTCATCTTACTAAAAAGCTTCTGTACTTCAAAAGAAACCATTAGCAGAACTAAGAGACAATCTACAATGTGGGAAAAAATTTTTACCAGCTGTACCTCAGACAAAGGACTATTATCAAGGATATATAAAGAACTCAAAACAATCAGTCCCCCCAAATATAAAGACCCGATCCAAAAATGGGCATCCGAAATGAACAGACATTTCTCATACAAAGAAGTGAAAGCAGCAAGAAAATATATGAAAAAATGTTCCACATCACTGGTCATTCGAGAGATGCAGATGAAAACAACACTGAGATTCCACCTCACCCCACAAAGAATGGCTGCTATCAAGAAATCACACAATAACAAATGTTGGCGGGGTTGTGGGGAGAAAGGAACCCTCCTCCATTGTTGGTGGGAGTGCAGACTAGTGCAACCACTATGGAAATCAATATGGAGATACCTCAAAGAGCTTGGACTGGAGGTTCCATTTGACCCAGCCATCCCTCTGTTGGGTATCTTTCCAAGAGAACTGAAAGAATCATATCACAGAGAAGTATGTGCACCCATGTTTATAGCGGCACAGTTTGTAATAGCTAAATCTTGGAAACAACCTATTTGCCCATCCGTTGGAAACTGGATAAAGAAGTTGTGGTTTTTCTATAAAATGGAATATTACTCAGCCATAAAGAGCGAGAGAATAGATTCATTCATAGGAAAATGGATACATATTGAAGATATACTCCTAAGTGAAATAAATAAGTCCCACATGTGTAAATACCGAATAGTTTCCCTGGTGTGAATATTCTGCAACAATGCATAAGATTCTAATAAGATTACTGACATTTAGAAATGGGAGGAAAGGAGCTAAAGATGTAGGGAAGGTGTGATACGTAGGGGAAGAACAAAAAGGGAAAAGAAAAAAATGTGAGAGAATGAAAAGATGAAAATAAAGTGTTTGTAGATGGGGAGGGGAGGAGGGGGTGAAGGGAGGGCAGAGGTAAGGGGAAAAAATGAGAATCAAGACTTGTCATGTAGAGGTACAAGATCCCAACAATGAATGTAACTGTACTGTATCCCTAAATGTACCAATAAACTCAATAAAAAAAAAATGTCCACAATGATCTGCGGGAGAGTAGGGGAAAGGAAAGAAGGGAAAGGAAAAATATGAGAAAAGGAAAAAATATACACAAAGTCTTTTTAAATAGGGAGAAGTGGAGGGATTGAAGGGAGTGCAGGGGAATGGGGAAAAAATAAGAACCACGGAGTATCATGTAAAGGTACAAATTCCCAAAGATGAATGTCATCATATTGTATGCCTAAAATGTACCAATAAACTTAATGAATAAAAAAAATTATCACCCAAAAATAATCACCGTTCATATATTTTGGCCAATCTCATACAAGTTGAAGAATAGATGAGCTTCTTTTCTGAAATGAGCCTCATACTATACATTACGTTTTGAAACTTGTTTTGTCATGTAACAATATATCATATGAACATTAGAAAAAAAAGATCTGTGAAGAAGGAATACTTCCCTGAAAGATACATTGTATATAAAACCAAATAAGGAGAAAAGAATGATAAACAAAAGTATCTATTCTGTCTTTATAGCAAAAATGAAATAGATACAATAAAAAGCCACAGTAGTTATTGGCTAAACAGGATTTTCCTAGTACAAATCTTCATAAAATTATTGAAATCTGCTTGTGAAATTATTTCTTTTAGAACATTATATCACTTCATAGTTTGAATATGAAACATTGAAAGCTGAAAGCTTGATCCATAGCTGGTGGCACTGTGGAGAGGTGGTGGATATTTTAGCTGGTGGGGCCTAGATGGGAGAAGTAAGTGGAAGTAGGTCACTAGCAGCGTGCAACTGAAGGGGCCGAGTTTTTCCCCGGCCCCATTTGTATCTCTGTCTCTGCCTCTGTCTTGGTTTAGGTCTCAGTCTCGGTCTTGGTCTCTGATCACCATGAGATTAGAAATTCAACAGGGATTAGAGCTTCAACAAGCTCTACCTGCTGTGATTTACTGATTTGCCCTAGGTGTAGAAACAAGGGAGCAACCTACTTTGAATGGAAACCTCTGAAGCCAGGAGCCAAAATAAACTTCTCCTCTTTTAAGGTTTTATCTCAGGTAGTTTGTCAAAGTAATTGAAAGCAAACAAAGTTGTACTGTATATTTCATATAGCACCAAATAATGTTAATAGTATTCAAGTAGATCTCCGTGAATTCATTTCAAATATATTCTTTTATATTTTTTATCTTTAAACTCTACACTCTATACCCTGCAAGCATCTACTCTAATTGTTCGACTTTTAATTTCTTTAAAAAATCCTACATTTTTTGTTTTAACATACTTATGCATTCTCTCACAGATTACATTAAATGTATAATTATAAAGAAATATGATATTTAATTTCATATATTTTTCATTAGTTTTTTCTAGCCTAGAGGGGTGCTACTGAGTTATTTTTTTAAATTTTAACTTTATGTATTGTTTCTTTTGGGTTACTACAACAGTTACATATCTGAAGAATATAGTTCTAGAATTACTGTCCAATTCTTATACTTTTCCTTTCTTTTTCTTACTTATTAAAGTTTTTCCAGACTATTAATTTTATATAACCTTTGGCATTATGAGTAAGCTAATTTTCTCATTCCTGATCTTAATAAAAATGCATTGAAATTTTCTGCACAGATAGATATCAGTTTTCCAATGATTTCTTAAAAAACATTCTTTAACATGTAGAGAAAAAATTGACATTTAATAACTGAAAATATTTCTTTATACTATATTAATTATTATAGACACTCATGAAATTAGTCTGTCTGATTACCATGTGATTTTTAGTACATCTATAAATGATAAAATAAACTGACAAATTTTCTGACACTGAATTATCTTTACATATTTGTAATAAAATATTGCTATCTATTATAAATAATGATGAGCTAATAATCTTGTAAATTTCACTAAGGTATAATTACATACAACAGCAATAACCCTTCACATTTTAGTGTGTCTATCTATGAGATTTGATAAAAGATTATGGTCTTAGACATTATCACAATCAAGATTTAGAAGAGTTCTATTGCTGCACAAAATAATTTCTTTATGCTTTTTCATAATATGCTTTCTTCCCCACCATCTGCCCCTAGAAGTCACTGATTACTTGCTTTTCAATGTGGTTTTATCTTTTCTGGACTAAGAAAATGGAAGGAATGCGTGTGGTGTCTGGTTTCTGTCCGTGAGCATATTGCCAGTGACATTCATCCATGATGTTGCATGGTAAGTAGTTTCCATTTCATTAATAAGAAATACTCCAGTGTATGGATGCGGTAGAGTTTGTTTATGCAATTACTATTTGAAGTACGTTCGGGTTGTTTCCAATTTGAAGTGATGAGAAATAAAGCCATCACATACATTTGTGCATAGTCTTTTGTGTGAATCTAAGTTTTGGTTTGTTCGGTTAATTGTTAAAGAATTACCTTACTATGTTAAATGCATGTTAAGTAAATTTATATATTTAAAAAATTAAGAACATAAAATCTGCAAAAGATTTTTCCAAAGTGTTCGTGCTATTTTTTCTCAAAAACAAAATATGAGAGTCAAATTGATTCATAACTTCAACATTTCTGATAATACCAAATATTTTCTTTTAAAGTTTTACTACTATTGTGGCTATGTAGTGCTATTTCTTTGTGATTTGTTTGGCACTTCTTTAATAACTAATATTATGAAGCATCTTTTCATGTCATCCTTTATCATGTGAGCATCTTCCTTGCAGAAGTATTTGTTGAAACACTTTACCCATTTTTAAAATTGTTTTCCTGTTATTGAATCTTGCACATATTTTATATATTCTGGATATGTCTTATTATCAGTTATCAATTTTACAATGGTCTCATTTCCTAGTTACCATTTTCTTTCTAAAAGCAGGTGTATCTAATTTCTATTAAGGGCCATTTATAATATTTTTCTTCTATCAATATGGCTTTTGGTGGCACATCCAAAAATGGAGTGTCTGCAAGTCATTTTCTATAAAAGAATGGCCATTTAGGGCTTGTGATCCATACAGCCTCTGTTACAACTATTCATAGCATGAGTAGTTTGTTGTCATAGCATGACCACAGAGATAGGGAGGAAATAAATGGATAGGGAAAAATGCCTTCCAAAAAATTTTTATTTACAAAAATGGGCAATGGCCTTTCCTTGCCTTGCAGGCAGTGTTTTTTCAATTCCTGAACAATCTAGTGAAATTTCCACCTATGTTCTCTTCTAAACTTTTACAAAACATTTTTTAAAAATTTTTTGAGCTAATATTTGAATTATGAAATGTAGGTCAAGTTTATTTTTCCCCTCTAACCCATTTTTTTTTTGCATGTTGATACCCAATTATTCTAGCATGACTTTTTGAAAAGTGTATCCTTTTTTTTCTTTGAACTGACTTTGCATCTTTGTTGAAATAACACACACACACACACACACACACACTATTTTTTAAAAATTTTTTGAGCTAATATTTGAATTATGAAATGTAGGTCAAGTTTATTTTTCCCCTCTAACCCATTTTTTTTTTGCATGTTGATACCCAATTATTCTAGCATGACTTTTTGAAAAGTGTATCCTTTTTTTTCTTTGAACTGACTTTGCATCTTTGTTGAAATAACACACACACACACACACACACACACTACAAGTTTTTTATGTCTTCTATGCTCTAACTGATTTTCTGTCAACTTGTTTAATTGATTAATACAAAAGAAGTGCTGAAGTCTTCAGTAATAACTGCCAAATTTTCAAAGAATCCTTTTGGTTTTTTTTTCCCCCTTTCACTTCACGTATTTTGAATCTACATTATTTATTGCATACACATTTAGCAATGCTATGTCTTCTTGAGAAACTGATTCCTTTGTCATTATGTATTTTTTTACCCTTGGTAATATTCCTATGTTCTGAAGTCTGTTTTATCTGCTGTTGATATAGTCATTGCAATGTCTTTCAGTGATTGAATGGCATATACTTTAGCCTTTAACTTTTTGGGTAGCATATAAAAGGTTCTTATGCTATTTATCAAATCTGATGACCTGTTTTTCAATTGACTTTATAGACTTAAAATTACAGTAATTACTGATACACCTGGACACACTGTTTCTTGTTATTATCAATTTATCCGATTTTCCTTAGTTTCTTTATTCAATTTTGTCCTGCTTCTATATTATTTTTGTATTTTTACTTTAGTTTTGCTGTTTCTGCTTTGTTCAAATACATTTTTTTAACTCTCCTGTGAGATACATGAGGAGCTGGCACTCTATGGTCCTCCACAGGCTTCATGTGAGCAATGATTCCTGCGGTATAATTCCATGCTAACAATTGAAAAAGAGTTTCAAAAAGAAGAAAAGCAAGGCGCCAGGGATTTAGGGGTTCTACCCCTTCCTTACAAGCACAAGGACCCAAGTTTGATCCCCACTACCAAAAAAATAAATTGGCTTTAGTCAACAAAAAAATTAAGCAAAGCAAAAGTAAATATACAACAAACAAATACAAGTAAATAAAGATAAAAGATATATATTTTTTGTCACAAAAAAAGGCTAAATATTTGTTATTTGGCCCTTTGATGGAGTATTTTCTGGATATTTGTCCATTGTGACCATCTTTATTAATCAGACACCCTTCAAACCATATGACATCACTTCAACTACAGCAAAAGTACATAGCAAAGGTACATTCCCACTTACTCCCTTCCATATTTTATACTTCATTTATCATACATTGTATCTTTAAAATGGTATAAGCAAAAAAGGGGATTGATTTTACAGTTTTTGTGTTAGCTAGTTAATTATATTTTGCTACAAAAATATTTAAAATATTTACCATTATTTTCATTTAAACTATTTCTAAATAAATCCCTGTATCTCAGAGGTGTCATTTGTCATTTATTCTTCCATCCCTCAGAAGTAGGAGATCCCCAATTGTCTGGGCTCTAGAAAGTTCTTCAAATGATGGCAATGGAATTGTGGAAACCTTGTGATTTTGAGCCATATTGAGACAGAAAATAACAAAGAAGATTGGGGATGTTTCTCAGTGAGAAAGTTCTGGATTCAGTTCACAGTACAGCATGAATTAATGAATGAGTAAATGATTGAATATAGCCAATTGAGGTGCTAAAGTTCGAATATGTTTTATTTTAAAATAAATTTTAAGAAATGAAATCATATGGCTAAATATTCCCATGATTGTTTCTGCATCTTCTATTTTGTTTCACTGACCTATGTCTCTGTTTTTGTGCCAGTACCATGCTGTTTTTTTTTTTAATTGCTATAGCTTTGTAGTTTAACTTGGAAACAAAGTGGCCAAAACATATGTTGAAGGAAAGATAGCTTCTTTAACAAATAGTGCTGAGCATACTGCTTTTCCATATGCAGAAAATTTAACCAAGATCCATATCTCTTATCATGTAATAAGCTAAAACTAAAATGTATCAAGATCTAAATGTTAAAGCAGAAACAGTACACTGGGATATGAAATAGGTAAAACTCTTGAAGACCTAGGTGTAGGAAAATAAATTTTGAATAGAATCCCAATTGCTCATGAATTAACATCAAGAATCAACAAAAAGGATCATCTCAAATTTAAAAATTTCAGCACAGCAAACAACCAACAGAGTGAAGAGAAAAATCTACATAACTGGAAAAATTTGCCAACTGTTCCTTAGACAGAGGGCTAATATCTAAAATATTTAAAGTATTCAAAAATTAGACCCCCAAATAAAAGACCCAATCAAAAAATGGGTGACTGAAATGAAGAGACACTTAAGTACAAATTGCCAATAATTACATGCAAAAATGATCAATGTCCCTGACTGTTAGAAAAATGTAAATTAAAACAACACTGAGAGTCTATCTCACTCCAGTAAGAATAGCTATCATCAAAAAAGTCAAATGACACCAAATGTTGGTGAGGCTGATGGGAAAAAAGAATGCTTCTACATTGTTGGTGGGAATGTAAACTAGCACAACCACTATAGAAATCAGTATGGTGAGTTCTCAAAAAAATTGCTTAAGTGCAGTTTAAGAGAGAGAGAAAAAAAACCTGAAGTACAAAAAGAAAAAGAATCAAAGCTCAGAGAAGTATTTCAGACAATATAAAATGACACTGTATCTGTATTTGGAATCAGAGGAAGATTACTGCTTGAGAATGTATTTACTGAGAATTTTCTAAAATTACTGACAGATCTCAATCTTCTTAAAACCCATGCCATTAAAACTTTAAAATTTGTTTTTATTTTATTCAAAAAGAAAAATTTACATAGCATACTTTCCCCTACTTATATCTTTTGAAGATTTAACTATTTTCTATCAATATAAAAGTATCCTTTCTCATTCAAATAAAAAAACAGTAGGAAAGATACCCAGTAGAGGGAGAGCTGGCTGGGTCAAATGGAACCTCTAGTCCCAGCTCTTTGAGGTATTTCCATATTGATTTCCATAGTGGTTGCACCAGTCTGCAATCCCACCTACAATGGAGAAGGGTTCCTTTCTCCCCACAGTCCTGCCAACATTTGTTATTGTTTGATTTCTTTTTTTTTCTTTTTATTGAGTTTATTGGTACATTCTAGGTATACAGTACAGTTACATTCATTACTGGGCTCTTGTACCTTTGCATGACAGGTCTTGGTTCTCATTTTTTCCCCTTGTCCCTGCCCTCCCTTCACCCCTCTTCCCCTCCCTATTTACAAACACTTTATTTCCATTTTGTTTGATTTCTTGATACCTAAAATGTACCAACAAACTCAATGAGGAAAAAAACTGTAGGAAATAAAGAATACATTTGCATAATAGCTAACAAACCTTGTAACAATATATCTACTGTATGATGAATAAAACATATAAGAAATAATGTATGGTCTTAATAAATTATTAGAATGTATTAATAACTGTGCTATTAATATGTATACAATATATATTGGGCAAAAATAAAAAAGCCTGGGATCCATTTTTCTAGTTTCCACAGTGAATCAATTAAAAGTGTTTATACATTTTAAGTATTTCTCTAGTCAAATTTGTTCTAATCTTCATACTAAAATTATTTATTTAAGATCATCTAATTTTTCATAGAAAAAAGGAATCTACTTGGAAACTGCCTTGGAAGCAAACAACATGAACTAAAACTTCTGAGACCATGAAGCAAAATAAACCTTTTCTCCATTTAATTGCACATGTTGGGTATTTTGTCTCACAGATGGAAAACTGACTAATACAAAAATCAAACAAACAAAACCAGGTTGTCTAGTTTGCTGATAAGAATTCCAAAACAGAGAAATAGGTTGCTATTTGGACGTCAATCACATTATACATAGGAGAAAGTAAAACTTTGGTGAAAGAAACCGAGGGAATATCTAGGATGGGCAGAATTGAGACCTACTAGAGAACTAGTCAAATCCTTAGTGGAAGAATGCAGATACACAGACTTACACTAGTGAACTGAGAGATGCCAGACACTCCTTATATCCAATTAATTTGCAACTCCACTCAGTGTCAACAAAAAGTAATTGACATTGCCTGTGAGTAAACCGCGCCCCCCACAATGTCCATTTGATATCTATCCAAAGGGCTAGTTATTGGTGTTAATTGGTTGGTATTTTATCTGCTAAGCTTTGATTTTTACCCTTGGGATATCCTTGGGAAATAAAAAACAATCATTTGGAACAGCAAATTATCTATCAAGGTAGCCTACCAGCTTATTTTTCTCATAATTAAAGTTCATATAACTGTGGGTCAGGAATTATTTGAGTCATTTATATATATAAAGTCTTTTAATGCTACACTTTCTCTGAACAATATACTATTAACATCCAAGTACTGGCAACTGAGAAGCTGACTGACAAAACATTTAGTGTCTTTCCCAATTTCATGGAGAGCAGTGGCAAAACCATTGAAGTCTAGCTTTGAATTCCTTGTTCCTAAGTACCATACAGGAGGACAATGATCAGAGTTTTTTTTAAAAAAGAACAATATAAACTGAGAATATTAAAATCAATCACTTAACAGCACCTTATTAATGTGCCTCTTTCCTTGTTTGTTAATTAATTAATTTATTTATTTTTGGTGCCAGGATCAAACTCCGGACCTTGTACTTATGAGGCAGGCAAGGGTACCACTGAACAAAATCCCAGCCTTATTGTGCCTTTTAAATAACACAGACAAAACAAGATTTTAAAAGATTTTATGTACATACACATATGTTTACTAAGTAAAGTAGCATACATGTATTAAAATAAATGTTTTAAATTTATGATTTTAAAAACAATGAAAAAGTAGAAACAATTAGTCATTCATTCTGGTCACCATATATAAAGCTGTCTTAAATGGAAAACTGGAACAAATGGGAAAAATGTCAATAATGATATTCCTGTGGTATTGAGTTATTTTCTTTCTGGTTTTCATTGTTAAGCCTTTGCTTAGAACCCCCCCCATAATAATAACCTTTTCCAATGGTGAAAATGTTTCAAAAATACAGCTGCTCTTCCTCTGTGAGATTGATACACACAGCTTCTTATATATTTTCTTGAACATTGGGAAAATGAATTGTTTCCCATCCAAATTCATTATTTCCATAATGTACAACTGGAACAACTTTATTATTTTGCAGCTTCAACATGTGTTTAAATATCTGTTCACATACATTCTTTGAGTAAAATTCTCCCAATTCAAAAAAAGTGAAGTGCCCATGTTGGTTGATTGTTATTTTACAATTTTTTTTTCTATGTTCAGTTATAATTTTTCTTAGTAACTGTTATAAAAGGTAAAAAAATGAAATAAATTGTAAAAAGCTCTTACAGATTTCTGTAATATTTAGCTTCTATATATTTGCAAGCTATATATATTCTATATATTTGAAAGCTATAAAATTGATTGTATTCTCTATTGACACGGTAAATGCATGTTTTGATTTTATTGTAATCAAATATATATCTTACTGAGAATGCCTCAAAATACGCATATGGCTTATAAAAAGCATGAAGTTAATCTTCATGGAATATATAGTAAGAATACCACCTAAGTGAAATAAATATAATTATCCAATATTTAAATATTTGATTTATAATGAAGCTGAATTAAAATTTAGAATATCACACTAATTAATACAAGTAGTTAAAAGAAAATAAAGAGTTTCTAATATTAGTGTGAAATGTATTTAAAAGCTAAAAAGCAGGGGAAGCATTTGACAAATACACTAAATAGTATGATTTAAGGTGCTCGCAGTACATATTTGCAAAGATTGTTGCTTGCTATATGACTAATACATTTAGTATACACTTTCACTAGTAATCCATCTATCCTATAGAATATATTTTAAAATAATGTTATCTTTCTTAAATTCTGCTCCTTCTTTCAAGTAAATGTAAAGCTGAATATTTCCATCTTATTATTATAAATCTAGATACAGTTTTAAAAACTAAGGAAAGTATTCTTATACATATGTTTGGATTTTATAATCAGGACAAAAATATTTAATGTGTTTCCTATGTTTTCTATCAACAAAACAAGAGAATTTTGGAACAGTACTCATTCACAACTGTATTTTTGGATATATATCTAAACAATGTTTAATATGATACTTTGACTTTATTGCATCATAAAAGTTAACAAGGAAATGAGAGATTTTTACTTAATAGACATGCTGTTTTACAAAAATTAAATAATGAACATTCAATAATTTTAAATAAAATGAATTGAATTTCTTCTTTTTTGTTGTCAAGGTTAAACAAATACAAAAAATAAGGTTAGTAAATATCTGCTATAGCTGTTCATGTCATGAGAAAAGAATCCTATGAGATTTAAAATATATTTTTCTTATCTCAGCATGACATGTGTTACCCCTATTGATGACCCCGAATAATAATTCTATCCTTTAAATGTTTTTCTATTCAAATAAGACATTTACAAAATTACTACTGGCTTGCTGTGTGACCTGGCACAATTCACTTAACCTCTCTGTTTCTCTATAGTAATCAGATTAATTATCCATACATTCTTTGCTAGCACTGAGAGAAAATGAGAATCTGTAAACTAAATTAGGTTTTAAAACATGTCATACATATTAAAGTATTATTTTAATACATAATATGTATTTAATACATAATGTATATAGCAATATTTGTCAACAGTTCAATTAAATGATGAACTTGATTATTATTTTTAAAAAGTTTTATAAGAAATTAAACCATGAATTTTCCCCTAATTATTATCTGCAGTAAATGGTTAGAAAGGAGAGAACTGGAAAATACATTTTATTTTGAAATTTGATGCAAGTTTTCTACTTAAAAACATTATGTTTCTTAGAATAGTAATTCTTAATTTCTTGGATTTTTCTTTAGCAAAGGCCTGAGGAGATAGATTTTCTTTTCTGTGAACTCCATGGAAAAATCAATATTTTTTTTATTTGCTAAGATGCTAAATATTTAACTATGTTTTGACAAATTCAGCTAAATATTTTGGAGCACATTTTTCTCAGTATTAACTGAAAAACAGCCTAGATAACTTCTATACATCATTTGATAATTATCACTTTATGAATTATTATCACTCAAACTGTTCTTATAACCTTGTCAATTCTTTTCAAATTTAAATAATACTCATATACTGGCTTAAAAATAAGAAATATTGAGGAACCACCTACCAGGATTAGTTTCACTATGGTATAAGAGTCTACAGTCTCTTTAGGCTGTAGAAGAGTAAAGTAACTTGTAAAACATCTCTTAGTACAAACTTGACCAATGCATTTCAAATTGGAATAGTTTGGATAAATTCCTACCATTATGAATTTATCTCATTATAGATCATGGAAATATTTGCTGTGGAGAACGCATGGATCTAGGATCACAAATCAAGGCCTCAAGTAACTGTTTAATTTGTCTTTTAGCAATTTTATATAAATTTTGTCATGAATTTATCAATTTAATTTAGCACTAAAACCTTGTTTTGGACCAACCAAAGTTTAGCTATATCATACTGAAATTCAAATACATGTTTGTTGCCTTCTGAATTAGAAGTACCTGCTTAATTTGTATTTCCTCTACCATTAAGTCTCCTTCAAGTTAATGATTCCTAAGTACTCCTTTCCATTTAATGTAGGGTATTTTATGATCAGCTGCATTCATCTGTGTGGGCACTACTGCCTTTCTTCAGAATATGTGCATTCTTAATAAGTTGCTTGTGGCCAGTCAATCATGAACCATTTATAATTTAAGCCTTACCGACATACCAAAGATTTGACTGTTATTCATGTGCTCCTTTATCTGCTTTTACTTGCAAACTAACTATCAGTCGCTCCACCAGAAGTAATCATCCACCATATGTCAATCTGAGACTCACTTGTCTTTGAAACTAAGGCCTGGTGTTTATATATTGCAGGTATTATGAGCACCTCTCAGCTGACACCTTTCTATCCCTTTTCCATTCATTTTTTTCTATTGTTAACAAGCATCCTTTATGATGTTTTCTATGCTTTGTGACTTGTCTTCTACGTAGGCATTTTCAGCATGACTACATTTTTGAAAGAAAAGTGGTGTCATCACATTCACCTTGTCATTTTTAGGTACAATATATCTGAAAGCAATGGGAACACTGCCAGAATGAAAAGTACGGCCATAATTCACTGTAAAATATTTTTCCACCTGTATTATAAGAAAAAATGGGATATGTTAATTAGATGCAATAGTTACATTTACATAGATTAATTAATTGTAAAAGAAAGTTTCTACCTTAAAAAGGAATATTGTTTTTTGTATCCATAATCTTATTATATTGCATTCAGTTAATTTCTTAGAAGCAAAACAAAACAACATAAAACCCTCAACATGAAATAAACTACTATTTACTGTGTGTGCTAATATGTATGTAGGTATAAATAAATGTCAAATTAAATGGAACGATGTGCATAGTTTAGTCTGTGTTTGATTAGCTAAGAAGGGATATTATCTGAGAGTATCTTATTCATAAAAGCATGAGGTGTTCAAATATGAAATACACTGCAATTGTTGATAACATACTTGTATCTGAAATGGGGTAGATACTTTGTTTAGTCTTAAAACATTCTAAGAATAGAATTTTGTATCTCTTAAATAACAGCAACTGATAATAAAATAACTTCACTCCTTTGCCTTAATCACACAAGTGAGTTAATAAAACTTTCTCTGAAATACTTTTATATCATTATTTTCATATAAAATACTTCTCTATTTTTCATTTTCTAGACCACTACCAAGTTCCCAGAAAGAACTGTGAAAGACTTAATGAGACATTTATCTGGTCTATGTATTTTATATTTAGCTGGTAATATAATGAGGCCAAGGTACTGGAATGAAACATTCCTAACATTTCACATAATTTTCCACTTCCTCTCCACCATTTTTTGTATTTCGGCAAAGTATTTTAACTTTTTGCTGTTTTGAACTTTACCAGCACTATAAATAATCATTATGTCAGATGCAGCATCCTGTTAAACTTTATCCCGAAGAACATAATTCCATTTATTTTTGAGTGTATTAAGTCTTATAAACATAGCAATATGTTTTAAATTTGATTTTTCTATAATGCCACACGAGTTACAAAAGTAACTCTGATACTATTTCCTCATGCATATTTTAAAGCTGTATTACAAAAGGCAGGGTTTTTTTTAATGTTTCTTCAAATCTTTTATAATTTTATATACATATGTCACAAACTTTCTTTTTCTCTCTCAAATATATAACCTACTGATAATCATGTAAAAATAAAGACATTTCTATTTCATATTTAATATTCTCCAAACATAGGAAAACATTCATTAAATCTGGTAGAAATTGAAAAAATCAGTGTTAAGCAAGGAACACACAAAATTCTCAGGTATATTTTTATTAAGATAAATTTCCAAATTACTTTGAGAGGCAAATTGATATTATAGAAAAAATACATTATCTCAAAATATTTCTTATCTAAGATTCATGCCGTATTCCATTTTCCTTCTTATTTCATATGACAGGACAGTTTGTAACCAAAGATTGGCATATGAGTCATGTTGTAATTGGAAGAAATTTTTTCTCCTTTATACTTTGTCAAAACAAGGTAGGGAATACTTATGAAATTTCTATGTAAATGTAAAATGTTATGAAAATAAAATTTTCATTGGTTTATTTTCAAAAGACAAGTTAACTTAGTGAATCATTTAAGAATCAAGTTCAAAACTGAGTCTTAACCAGTAAATCTGGGACAGATTAACTGCTTTCTGTCTATCTCTTAATGAAATGAGGCCTGATATTAATAGTACTGTAATGACAGTACCTTCCTTGAAGGATTTCCAGGAATTTAGATATGATATGGTAAATTTAGCAATATAGTGAAAGCTATAATCACTGAATAGAAAAAGGGAATCATTATTTTGCTTTTATTTCTTACAAAGTGATGTATATGAGCAAATGAATTCTTTTTTTTTTGAGCAACTGAATTCTTTAGAATGCAGAATTAAGATAACTTACGTATAGCATGAAAATAAATTTCTATTCAATTTCTTTTTAGTTTACTTTTTATAAAGTTCTATAGATTCACAGAACTTCAAATTCTTTGATACATTTCCCATGAGCTAAGAAATCTGTGCAAGTATTGCATTCATAATGTTCATAAGATACACAAAGGAGATTAAGTACAACAGAAGAAATTATAATAATATCTCCTATCAAAATTTCATGATTCCTAGATTGAAACACTTTCTTGTTTCCTGATTCAGTATAGAAATCTAATGTTTTCCTTCCCTTGGATGATTCTGAGATACAATAGAACACCCAGAATACATTAGAATACATTTGCAATTTAATTCAAGAAATCCCTCTTATATGTGGATGCAAATGTCCAAAGGGCACAGGGGAAGAAAATACTAAGAAATTACAATTGGAAAAGCTAAATTTTCATTAACTAATATAAGCTAAGGCAGTAGTTTGAATAATCATTTATCTGATGATTTTACTCATTACATATGAGTTATGTGATAAAAAGACTTCAAAAGGAGAAGCTATTCAAAGTTTGGTCTACAGTCAAGTACAGAGGAAAATCATTATATGTCAGGAACAGAGTTTTATAAGAAGAAAATAGTCCAAGGGCAGCCAAGAAGGGGAATTTTGCACTGTATCCATGAAACCATCAGCAGGAGCCTTCAGGGAAAAGAGAGAAAACTCCACAGAGATTGCCAACATTTTGTTGGCCCAAAATGACAGAAGATACGGAATGTGGACCAAAAAAAAAAAATTAAAATGTACTCAGGTAAATTCCCCTCTGCCAAAATGAAATTCAAGTATGAAGAATCAATTCCCCAATGGACAACACTACAAATTGATTTTTAGGACCTCTTCTAACTGTACATAAATAGAAAAGTGCATGTTGGTAGTTGAAGATGGGTTTTTTCCAATTGTATTGGGAACTTCTCTATGAATAGAATCACATCAGTGGAAACTGTCAGTGAATAAACTGCACAGAAATATTCTAGATTGACATTAAAAGGTCACATAAAACCTTACCAGATTTTTTCTGACATGCTCGTAGGAAATTGTGACTGTAGCATAGCATACAATTATAAAATATTGAGTAACTTCTCAAGTTGATTATAATTATTATTGGTACATCAGTTTATTCCTCAAGGTAAAGCTTTCAAAGTTGAACAACTGATAAACAAATTGAAAGTTTTTATAATAAATTAACCACTCCTTGGCTCTATTGACTGATATTTTATTAAAAATATTTAACCAACTAAAAATGGTAAATTTTTACAGATTCCTAATGTTAATTTTTCTGTCTTTTTACTTTTTAGCACTTCTTTAATTTCTCCTTCTGGCTCACAACTGTGAATTGGTCAAAAGGCAGAGATGATGAGGACAGCAAAGAGTTAGAAGCCACAGGGTGTAGAGAATCCACAAACAGGCTAATTGGCCCCTGGGTAATTACTGACTCTTCAGTAGCTGTACAATTGAGATTCCCAGGAAAATGAAAATACTGTATTCATATCTGTCCAAATTTCATTTTCAAGAATAGAAATACTAATCAGATGGGTTTAAATATTTGATCAAAGTCTCCAATCTATACCAACTCTCTAAATATTTGAACATTTTCTGCCAAACCATGAAGTTATATTTCCATTCATTTGTAATTGAATAAAATCCTGAAACTGGACTAGAAACCATCTACTTTCAGACTCTTACTTTTCTTCTTTCTGTACATTGTGGTTCTGACTCAGCTCTGTCAGTGACGATGTGTAATTTTGTTCAGTTACTTCATCGTCATTGAGCAAAAGGGTTTTCATTTCCTAAATAATAACTATAACGTTGAGAAATCTATGCAATCACAGAAACAAAACCTACCTGGTTTATGAAAGGTATTGTGCTTGGTCGTGGAAGAAACATAAATAATGACTTCATAACAGCTTGAAGAGAACTAACATTCTACTAAATGAAAAAAAATATGGCAACAAATAACTATAAGAAGCAATCTTATAGTCTCTACTTAAAAATGTTAAGACAAAATACACTGTTAAGAGGCAAATTATCTTTGGAAGAAATACACAAGGAATGAAAGAATGCTATATTTTAAAAAAATTTAATTTGATTTGGACCCCTATAAATTATGAACATTCTGTAACCCTGGAACTACATGCAATGGGAAATTGGAAAGAATGGACAGGAAGTTACAAAAGTAAGCACAGGCAGTTTTTAGGAAGCATGTATAGTATTGTCTGGTTGAAGCATTTAGTATGTGTTAATGAGTTCTTGGACACAGGTTAAAAATGCAAGATGGCACTTTGAAAATCAAGGAGGGCATGATTTGATACTGAACATTTTAGAGGAGAGAAGTTGTTCTTTGGAAATATTTAGCTTGATGTGACATGTTGTGTTAATAAAGAAAAGAGATTCTAGGTAGGTGGGATCAGCAAGGAAGCTGCTCCAGTAGTCTTTTTTGAAAACAAACTAAAACTGAACTATGATGGAGGTAATAAAAATTGTAGAAAAGAAATTCTTGTAAAAGATACTGCAACTGTAAAAAAAATACCATTTGAAGTACAACTAGACACATTTCTGAGATAGAGGGAGAATATAAATAAAACTATATTTCTAGTATATTGTGTGAAGAATGATGATTCCAAGGAATCTGAAATGAACAAAAAATGCTACTTTTTTTGATCACTGAGAAATACCTCTCAAAGTTTACCTGTAGCCATAGTAAAAAATATATTTGTTTTGCAATGACCAAATAATTGATTATTACTTCACATTCCATTTGAATCGCAAGAATATTAATTCAATATTTAATGTTTTTAGTTCAAAACAAATTTTTGCAAGTATGTTCCTTGAAAATACATGTTCAGTGCATCTGTACAACGTGAGATAGAAGCTGAGGGGTTAAGACACGAACAGGCTCTAAGTGAACAGGGTCTAGTAAAGTAACATAAACTGAAAGCTGTGGTTTAATATTAACTGGATAATACAGTTTCTCTGCTCTAGATATTTCCAGGAAATAGAAAGGCTAGCACAAGATTAGAAGTAATTCAGATATCTAAGGATTTGTACAAAAAGTTACCTTGTCTAAAAAGACCACTTTGAGACTAGAGACTATGTTGCATTTTCCTAGATAACCATATTTAATAAATGCCTTCAGGTTTTATGACCATCAGATATTATTTTGTGTTTCAAATCTATTAAACAGAGTTAAATGAAGAACTATGTTTTAAATTATGTATGTTTCAATAGTACAGAAAATATAGTTTTTATTGTATTTCTTCTTGATTTCATAGAAAAGTATTTGCTTCATTATCTTTCATTTGGAATGTTTCACTTTTGAATTCACCTCTAAAAATTCTGCCTTTGAAACAGTGTCTACAGCTTGATTCTTGAAGGAACAAAACTCTCTTAAGAGATTATTTATTAACTGTGTAAACATTAACTTGATTATAAAGAGGAATAAGTATATACAATATAATTACTTTCCAAGAAGCTTGAGGCATGAAAAAATCCATATGTCCTCCCAGTTTCATTATTTGCCTTGAGTCCAGCATTTGTGCTCAATATTCATTACTCTCCTCAAAACAAAATTTGAGTTTCTTTCAGCTTATGGCTCTGTATCCTTTTTCCCACAGTAGTGTACCCATTAGACACATTCCAATTCAATATCTTTGATAAGGTGGACTACTAGCCAAGATATGTGAGCACGTGCTATGAGTCAGACCATTAAATTATTCATTTTTTCTTGTGCACAACAATAAGGTGAATTAAATAATAACACGAAAACATTGTAATGTGCATTTCAAAAGCTAGAACAAGGAATTTGGAAATTTTCATCATGAAGAGATGATAAATGTTTGAAGAAATAAAAATGTTTCACCAGATTTAATCATTATGTGATGTATCCATGTATGGAGCATTACATGATACTTTAATATGTATGTGTTTTATATTTTATGAATTATTTAATAAATAAATAAATGTTAGGTAAACATTCCTTTAATTCTCAGGATAGCCCAAAATAATCAGAAATCTGAATATTTTTAATGTTTTACTGCTCACAGCTTTTTTCACTTCCCCAACCACCTTTTCTTCTGGCCCAGAATAGGACAAGCTGATAAGACAACCAGAGCTTCCTTCTCAAATTGACCCATAATTCATACCTAAGAAAGGGGTGGAGTTTGAATTTAAACTCTGTCTTCTTTTATAACCTAGGCCTTTATTGCTATACAAATCTGCCTCTCTAAATTTCTTTCAGTTGAAAATATTCTCAACTGGACATCAAACCATGCTATTACATCTAAGCAAATTCAATACATTTGGATAACGAAATGAGAAATGTGAGCTTAAAGGTTTTGTAGTGATATTATATGAGGAAATTATTTTTGTGTTGATAAATGTATTTTATGTTTAACATTCTTCTTAGGTGTGAAATATTTGGGGCTAATTTACCTCTCAGTAATAAAATAGAAATAGATACTTGAGAGACACGAATGACTTTCACATACAACCATTAGCTGTCAATTTAAATTAATGCATTTATTCATTAGTGTCAATTACCTTTCAGGATACAACTGCAAGTGTGTAAATTTATCTTTATAATCTAATAATTTAAGTCATCTGAGCCAAAAAATTTTAATGATATAGGCTTCTAGCCTGGAAGATTTTTTTTCTTGCTTTCTGCTTTAGCTGCTCATCTTCGACTGTCAACACAATCCCATCTTTATGAGCACTGTTAGAATCGACATTGGAATCTGCAGCAGTATTTGTCTTCATCCAATATTTGTCTCATTCCCTGTTCTGACTCTCAGTATTTACCTTATTCCCGAGTGTTTTAATTTTTGTATTTGTTATATGCCTTTTCTTCTTCCACAGACTCATCTCATCAGGTTTCCTCTCATTGCATCTGTAAATGATGGTGCAGCGCTTGCATGTGTAATGTAGGACACTGCAAAGTTCCAAATAATGACTGGATGAGCTCGCAGGTGAATCTGAATCACCCGGTCGTGGCTCTCGGCTTTCATGGTTTAAGTAGCTGTGATGAATAGTCATTCGGTATTGTCCTGGCAAGTTCCGAGCCTGCAAAATACTGCGACTACTTAGAGTTGGTTCTTGTGGCTTCTACTTCAGTCTCCTTTCTACCTTCTTTCCTTAGCTGTTCAATTTCTGTCCTCCCAAATACAGTGAAAATAAGCATGCTGCATTTTATATGAGATATTTAAACTATGTTAATATAGACAAAGGGAAGGGAAAATATTTCAGTTTGCACTTTGCACAGTTAGAATCAAATTATGAATGGCAAGATAAAACAAAGTCTTTGTATTATGTTCTGTAATACAGCAAAAGCAACAACACTGAATCTATTCTAAAAATGAAATGCATAAGAAATTTGACATGATTAAAGAATGTAATAATTTCAGTAAATATGATTTAATGAATTTTGAAACAATAAAATTTCATAAATTATGTTCTTCTCAAATCGAATTTAATTCTCTAGTTAAAAATAATTGAAAACAATTTTAATTTGAGAAATAAAATTACCTGTTATGTGGGTGAAGTGTATGTATAAACAATTTTTTAGCATAATGGAATGATGCAATTGCATAGCAAAAATAAAGAGGTGAGAGTGAAAGCACTGAATTACTAGAAGCATTTGACTATCTGATAGCCTAGAAAATGTACATAGGAATAAAAAGAAGGTGTAATCTTTGAATCTTTACTGAAGAACCAATCTTTCTTCCATTTAAGATACAAAGGCATGAAATATATGTGTGCAGTTGAATTTTTCTTACTGAAAAGGTATAAAATTATTTTTTAAATATCAGTTTAAATAGTATTGCTGATATAAATTTTTAAAAAGAATAGGAAGATATATTCACCTTTTACCTATGAAAAAAATGATTATTTGAATTCAATCTAGATGACCCCAGCTAAGCTAGAATTGTCCTGATGAAGTCCCATATTAAATTATTCTGATTTTTTAAAAAGTGCTCTACAGGATATTATGTCCCTTAACATGATCTTTTTACTCAAATTTCCAATGCTTCTCCAATTCTCATTTTCATATGACATATTTCAATGAAAATATTGAATGAAATAAAGAGAACACTTATTAGCATATCCCTCTAAGCCATTTAGTTCAAGAAGTCCTGCTTTTAGTTTCTAAGCATCTGATTTACTAGGCTGTGCCTTGTTGCACTCATCCAAGCACTAGATAAAGAATGAGGGACAAGCACTGGATAATCTCTGGAAATCAGTGTAGGGTAATATGAAGAGATTGTGCTAATCAACTTTCCTGCACCTGGGACAGAATACCTAATATACAATTGAAAAGAGGAGAGATTTAATTTGGCTCATGGGTTCAGGAAATTCATAAGTAGCTGGCTGCAAGGCAGACACTTCTTGGCAGGAAGTCATGACAAAACATAGCTGCTTAGTTCATGGAGGCCAGGAAACGGAGACTATTAAGTTTAACTACTACACAGACCTACTTACACATTTCTAGGATTGGAGAATGAGGAAAAATGCTGAATGATGTGCTAAAAGGTTAAATAAAATATGGAAGATCTGCAATGTACAAAGCAGACTCAAAACTTTCTATTACACTTCTAATTTTCCTGCAGATTGAGAGACCAGCAGTTGTTAATACTTATAAAAATTTCGAGTACACTTCTGAGTCCAACAAGTGGCACTTAAACCAGGAAGTTAAGAAGGTTTATTATTGAAGTACTCACCAAAATTTTAGATTGTGTTTTGTACCAGCTAAAAAACATTTTGGAATATACTATATAAATATATTTATCATTCATTAAATTTTAAGGCCACATTTATATTAACAGATACACAAAAATAAAATGCATAAAAAGAAAAAAAACTATACATAAATGCTTATTATCTAGTGGTTTGTCTTCCTGTTGGCGTCTTTTCACCCCAAGAATATGTACACTGGACTTTCAAGATCATTCATTTGGAATTAGTCTCAGGAAAGAATATAATAAATGGCATATTTAAACTGTCATGTAATTTTTGTGTGATTGAAGAAGTAAAAAGATTTTTACATTGTTGAAAGAAAATATAATTTTTGATATATAAAACTATATGAAATTTAAATTCTAATGTTTGCAATAAAATTTTATTTGGACATAGTCACACTGATTGGCTTATTTATTATTATTTCTGGCTGACTTAAGTGAAAGGGTCAAAAATCAATAATTGTGATCAAGGCAGTATTGTCTAAAAATATTAATGGTATAATTAACAATGTGAAATAGGAAGAAAATGGCCATAGGTGTAGGGGAAGTGGGAAAGGTAGAGGAAAGACAATAAGGGAAAAGAAAAAAAACATGAGAAAAGGAAAAAAATGGAAATAAAATATTTGTAAATAGGGAAGGGAGGAGGGGGTGAAGGGAGGGCAGGGATAAAGGGAAAAAATGAGAACCAAGACCTGTCATGTAAAGGTACAAGAGCCCAATGATGAATGTAACTGTACTGTATACCTAAAATGTACCAATAAACTCAATGAGAAAATAAATAAATAAATAAATAAAAATATTATTCATTGTGACTAAAGTTTCCTGGCTTTTCAATTACAAGGTATTGTCATGCTACATATTCCCTACCTTTAAATTGTATGAGCTATCATTTCATTTGATTAACACACTTTGTGTTCTTTCTATCCTTTTCTGTATTGTGCAATTAACATTCAACTGAAATAATCTTAAAAGTTGATATAGTACTGATTCTCAAATTTGGTATTTACTGTGTACAAAAAATACAAACTAGAATGCTTTATTAATTTTTTATGTCCCCTTCAAAAAGTGACTCATGTTTTTTGCTATACATTTCTATGATACTTCTTATTTATTTTCTACCCTTATTAACCCCTCTTCTTTGGAGAATTTTATTTGCACTAATGGGACTTCTTTGCCCTCTTGCCAGCCTTGGTTTGGGCTAATGGCTAACGCAAGAAAATTGGGCAAATACAGAAGGTAGTTCCCACTTTATTGGCTGGCAGCATCCATGTCGCTTGTCTGAGGATAAAGAGATGCAAGGCAGCCTTGCAGTTTCGTATGTTTTAGATATTTTTGTTTTAAAACCAAAATCACATATTTTAACTTTATAGGTCATTTTTAATATTACACAAAAATTAATTATTAAAATCTGTTTTATCCAGATAGATGTTTAGCTCAGTGGTAGAACACTTGCTCGCAGCACCAGACTCTGGATTCAATCCAGTACTGCAAATCAATCAATCAATCCAGATCTTTATTGTTTAAAAAATCTATTTTATATTAAATGTTTACTAATTTTCTATTTGTTTGGCTATCACTGTTTCTTAAACTAAGCTTCCACAAAAGAGAAAATGTTAAAAATTAACATGTAAAATTTTTTTCCAATATAAGTTTAAAAATGTCAAAGTTTTTTTCTTTTATAATCTCCTGCTGGACCACTCCTACTCCTTCATTTTAAAATGATCTTTTCTCTCTACCAAAAATCAATATTAAAAAAACCTGGAATTTATTTCATATGGCTACATATACATTGTATTTACATGTTATTCCCATAACATTGTGTTTTATATATTTGGAAAGATACTAAAATGATGGAGAGATATAATGCAATAGAATATCAAATGATTTCAAAATATAATTGCTGCTATATTAGTGCCACATCACTGATGAAAATAAGGAGCTTCTCCCACCTTTCTTTTAGAAGAAATATATTTTTGATTGATAAGATACTAGGCAATGAATGGGTCTGCAAAAAACTACTCTGCATGCTTAATTATTGGAAGAGAAGGAGCTCAGCACAAGATTGCTGTATTACATGTCACTATTTAGAATGGATATTTTCTTCTTGAAATAGAATTTTTCTTGAATTGGCTAAAAAAGTCATACACTCTATGTTGCCTTCTGTAGTACCATCTGGAAAGGGAATTAAAAATCTGGAAATGTAGTCTGTGGTGGAATCCTTTGCACTGCACTGTTGGTGGACAGAACAGACCAGCTGCATTTTCACAGATGTGCAAATCTTTTGCTACTTGCCTATTATGCTGCCATGAAATCAAGTGAGATGAGGTAACAAGTTTACTTATAAAACTGAAGATGCAAAAATCTAAATTCTTCAACACCAATTTTTATTCCGGTCTTTCATAGGATATTACATATTTACTGTGGATTGCTGAAATATATTCACATTAATAGAGATGTTGATATGTGGATACGCTAATGAATATTTGTCGCATTTATAAAAATTCTCTAACATTCCATCCAATGGTGTTCAGCTAAAATGTGGAATTATTTTAAAATTAAAAGTAGCAAAGGAATCAAAAGTTATATTTTTAAGTGTAGATATATTAGAAGCAAGTTAACCTATTTAACACAATCATTGCAAGCTCTTTCAACCAGAGATTCTGATATTAAATAATTCCTGAATCTGTGATCTTTGCTTCTTTTTAATAATATCAAAAGATCCTCTTTTAATTGATTTTATATTTATAATACTTTATCACTTCTTACAGGATAATTTCTTTGAAATGTACTTCAATATCAGCAATTTGGGTTAACAATATGCAAAAAATAAAGTACATCAAATGAAACTCACCAAAATAAGTATCTCAAGACTCATTCTTCTTCTTTTCAATTGCAATATATCCTACTAATATTCTTTTATTGGAAAACTTCTACAATTAGAGTCAAGTATTTAAAATGGAATTTATGTCCACATTTGTTTTATGACTGGATTATTTGATTCTCATGAAGCAAAGATATCCAAATTCTACAGTTATACTTATTTCAAAATGTAAGGTCTTAAAAACTTGAAAAAAGTTAATTTGACACAATATGAAGGTTTTTAAATTATGCCTTTATCACAATGACTATTTTTATAAATCAATCATAGTAAAACTAGACATGTTTACATCTACATGCAAAAATATAGCATTATTTAAAATTCAAATTAAAATATTTTTTCTAATAATCATACATGTATTGTGGAACATCAGAATGATTATACTGAAGTAGAAAATCATGAAAACATTGTTTTAAAGTAATGTGTTTAAAAAGTAACTATATTGTTTTAAAGTACGTGTTTTCCTCAGGACTTTGTCTTCATGACTACTCATTGAAAATGAATAACTTTATAATTTATTTTTCATGTTTACAAAAATCATTTATAAATGTAGTTTTACCTAATTTTTTATGTGATTATTTGAATTGATCACAGGGACTCATGCATTTAGGGAAGTACTCTACCACTGAGCAACCCCCCAGCTCCATCTATAAACAGGACACATAACATTTCATTACAATACACACATTTTCAGAATTTAAACATATTTACTTATTGGGCTACAATGAGTTGTGTTTACTATGGAAAGGTTGCCTTTAGCTTGGGAATATATTCATGGAGTATTTACGTATTTTAACATGGTAATATCACACAGGTAGTGTAACTGATTGTGCAAGGAAATATTCTTTACAAGAAAACCATTTTATTCTATTCTCTCATCTAACTCAATTTCAAATACAGAGCCTGATTTTGAATATATTTTTGAATGTGTGATCTTTGCTTCTTTTTTTAATAATAACTTGGTGAGTTTAATAATTAATAATAATAATAATAATGAGATTTTTAAAACTGATTTTCTATTTTTGTAATGCTCTATCAGTATTTACAGAATAGATTCTTTGAAATATACTTCAACATGAGCAGTTCTTGCTAACAAAACCTGAAAACAAAATGATTTTGTTAACATACTTATTTATCCAAAATCTAAAATTTTCTAATGCTAAAGTTAATTAAAAAGAAGTAACTTATTTTAACAATGAAATAAGTGCTGTTAGATGTTTTGTTTATGGAGTAGTAAGCATAAGATGATTGCACTTCTGTCAAATTCTTAATTGGGAGTAAAATCAATTAACTAGAAAATTTAAGCACAAGTATGCAGCAAGAGTTTCTGACTTCAAAAAAAAGATCAAATGGAACTACCAAAGAAATCAGGGGTGAACTGATATGAATCCCACCACACCTCTCCTGGGAACACACGCTAATTTTCTTCAAAGCTACCCTGACTTCCAAAACTGGATATAACCCAATCTACATCTGGAGTGTCTATGACTGCCAAACTTGGACGCTGATATCTACCACTGTCAGTTAGATAAATTTAGGTGGTCTCTGATTCTTCATATTGCTAGGGCATCCTGTAAAATCTGAAATGGGGAACAAAGAACTAATACTTCAATTATTCATGATGTTCTGGACTCCTACTAAAAGAGAAATCTTGTCGATAATAAATTCACACACACAAAAGTACTATAAGCCACTTGAAATGGCAGTACACCATCAAACATACCACCTGATCAATTAGTGCAGTCAAGAACTCTGCAATGGAATATACAAAAGACCATGCAATAATATTCTAAAAAGGTAATTGAGCTTTTTTTGGGGGAGTACTGGGATCAAACTCAGGACCTTGTGCTTGCAAGGCAGGCAACAGAACAATTGAGCTAAATTCCTGGGCCTTAAAAATGTAATTGATATGAAATAGTAAAAAGCAACATGCACATTTTAAAAGGGACACTTTTAAAAAAAGAGAAATAGTCATTTTATATTTGGGAAAGTCTTACAATGTAAATTTAAAAGTCAATTGGATAAAAAAGTGATCTTTACCAAATAAAAATAGAATTAACAAATTTTAAGAGGAACAAATTAGAGTAGGGAAAATACTAGTTTAATATCCGATATAAAAGAGGTAAAAATAAAGCTTAAAAAGACAGAATAAA
>NW_022900938.1:38134342-38144269 GCF_012274545.1 Fukomys damarensis | reverse complement strand
TATATATATATATGGATTTTCAAGAAAACCAAGAACAGAAAATATAAATCAAGTTAGATAATAACTATAAATAGCTAATAGCATTGATGGAGCCATGAATTTTCAGATTTGGAAAACATGAGTCTTATTATAAATTTAGATATCGATAGTTACATGCATTTTTATAAAATAGCAGAATATTACATGGAAATTAGAAGGATCTTTAAAGTTACCAGGAAAGATTTAAAATTACTTCTAAAGGATAACAATCATAAAAAGTTTCTTTCCATTTTTAAGGCTTTTTGCATTTTTCTCCCTTTTTTGTTGCACGCAGTCTATCACTGAGCTGAAAGTGTCTTTACACCACTATAGATATCTTACAAATCTTCATTAATTTCAAAGAATGAGACAGAAAAATTGTCAGTCATGATACTCATGAAATAATGCACTTCTAAAAAAATACTTTTCAGGAAAAAAAAAAATGACTCAGGAAGGAGGAAAAAGACCCAGTAGGTGATTGATTTGGAGACCCTAAGCAGATTGCTAGAGGTTGCAACAGCTCTGCTTGCCTTGGCCCTTTCAGGCTGCATGCTGTTCCTCAGGCAGGTAGAGCAGCTCTGAGTGACCAGAAGTGGGGAAGGCCACATCTGTTGAATGGGGCCCACAGTGGTCTAAGCTTACCGCACTGTCCAGGGAAGAACAGTGAGAGATGAATGCTGATTCTCAATCTCCTTGGGAAGGACGTTTGGCCTCAGAAGGAAAGGCTGAGATTTAGATGTTAGCTTTAAGAGAGACAACTACTTGTATAGCCATACTGCACTGGGAAGCATAAAAATCCAGTTGAAAAGTGAGATGAAGTACAAACAGCAAATAAACATATGAAAAATGTTCAATATCACTGATCATTCAACAAATACAGGAGCCAGGGATTTAGCTCAGTGGTTCTGTCACCTGCCTCCCAAGAGTTCAATCCTCAGTACCAAAAGAAAAAGAAAAGAAAGAAATGCAAATTAAAACAACACCAAAATTCCATCTAATTACAAAAGAATGGCCATCATCAAGAAATCAAACAATAAGAAATGCTGATGAGGCTGTTGGGGAAAAAGAATCTTTCTCTGTTGTTGGTGGGAATGTAAATTGACACAACTTCTATGGAAATTAGTATGGAGATTCCCCCAAAAACAAAAACTAGAGGTTCTACTTGTTTTTTGTTTGTTTGTTTGTTTTTGAGAGTAGGAAAAATTTATTGAGGGAAAGAAAGTGTCTGTGTAAGACAGACATAAGGGGGACCAGAAAGTGAGTTGCCCTCCCACTCCACTTTTCAAAGATGTTTTATACAGGAAAGCCATGTGGTGAGGCAGATACAGAGTGGGACAAAGCTATAAGACCCAATGGAAAGACCCAAGATGGGCATGAAGTGGGGCAAAACCATGACCAAACAATAAGATTACAAGTATAGTCACCCAGGTAATATTGATTAAATGGGGGAGCAAATCATGTAGTAAGCATATAAGGATTATCAGTAAGGGTGGGAGTCAAGGATATATACTGGAAAGGCTGGGTTAAGATGGAGATGTGCCACCCATTCTATTTATTTAGAATATTGATATTCACTGCTATTTATCCCCAGGGGAAGCACAAGGGTATAGTAGTTTCTCTCCTCTTACAATTCTAACCACAGTGAATGTGTCTTGACTGTCCTCTATGTTGGCTCCTTGCTATGTTGGCTCCTTGAAGGTGGCCCTAACCAACTGCCTACAAGATATCTAATTAACTTACCTATCTGCAATAGTCCCTCCTCTGAAGAAGTACCCCTCACTGCTGTGAGGCAGCAAAGGGAGAAGACAGCTCTTACTACTTCCAGCTCAAGTGGGTTGTAGTTGTGATTAGTAGTTAGTTACTCTACAAACTGTCTATGTAAAGACATTCAATAGGTGCCAGGCATTGTCATCTTGCTAGCTTCATAGCTTTTAAATCTGAAGGAGACAAAGAAGCCAAATAAGCAGTTAAGAATGCATGGGCCAAATCATAAGGTCAGCAAGAGCAGGACTGCTGTGAATGTACCCCACAAAGAGGAAGAGGAGAAGGTCCAGGAGACTTCAGAATCCAACACAAAAGTCGTATTGTACAGTTTAGCAGTTATAAGATGTTTACAAGGTGAATCTGGTGGATCCTGGTAAAATGACATTTGTCATTGGTTCCATTTATATAACCACTTAATTAGGCAGGCTTCAGGCAAGAATAAACAAAATTTTTAAGAAATTAGAGTATGCATAATCTAAGCATGAGTACATTTGAATGAAAGGGTAGCTTGGAGAGAAACTCTCACTTAGAAATTGAAATAGTGATTGAACCTACTGGTCTTAGATGCTTTCATTGATAGAGGTTATCTGTAAGTCTCATACTTTGTCATAAGTCTCTCTAGTTGTAGCTGTAAAATAAGAGACAATATGAAGAACAAATTTTGCTAAGAAATATAAAAATCCAACTGAGTTCTTATAGATTTTACCATAGTTTTTTTTTTTTTCTAATGATCTACAACAATGGTCAGGTACTGGTAGAGCTGGAAACTGCCAGAAGGGGTCAGTGACTGGAGCCCCTTTTTAGATCTAGCTTTATCACTATGCATTGTTCTTATACCTCTTTTGGTTCTTTTTTGCTGGGTGTTTAAGACTATGTTAAAGTGAGACCTGTGTCAATCAACATGAACCTCTTGCTATCTACAAAGTTCAGTTAAGACTCCTCATCATTATTTTGGGACCATTCATAGAGCCTTTCTACTCTTCTGCCAGTGTCAGCCATTAGGATGAGTCACGGCCTTGCTTCACCATGTTGCTTTCGATGAAAGTGTGGGAGACTTTTCCCTCTTCGTGGCCCTCCTTTGGCACATGGTATATTTGTCCTCTGGCACCCAACATTCTCCTTGCTCAGAAGGTTGAGTGACTTATCAAAGATGTAGGATCTTGTAGGAAAAGTTACTTTGTGTCCTGGATCTTTGTTGACCTTGAGAGGCTAGATCCAAAATAATGGCTGTCCTCATAGCCCAGTTACCTTTCTAGTTTTGGTCCCCAGATTTGAGTTGTTGAAAAGAAGATAGTTACATAAGTATTTCAATAGGAGCAGTGAGCTTAACTATTATAATTTCACCTGGGCTTTAAGCACTTTTGAAATATAAAGCACAGTTGGAGGGCTATTATTTTACAACCTATGCTTGTTTAGGTGGATTTCTACAAAATGTTAACAGACAACAGTTATGCATTATATAGAGAAATTTAAGATCAAGAGCCACTCATAGTATTTTAGCATAGCAACCATAATGACATTATCTTTGGAACACATTCAAGCGTCCTTCTTTTAGTCAAATACCTCCATCTGATCACACGACATTAAATGACATAAAGAAAATTCATGATTTTTAAGGACCACATGTCTCTGGGGGAACTATGAAATCCATGATGGGATGAACCCAGAGCTTTATTACCAATAGAGCAGAACTCCTCCCCCTTTCCTTGCCTGCCTCTCCTACCCTCCCTCTCACAGTGGTATGGATGCTTGTTTTTAAAAACTCATGGTAATAAAAGCTTAGATGCTGCTTTGTGAAAAAACAATTGCCACTTTGCATATCTATGGCACAGTATATAAAAGTGTGGTCCTCTCACAGCAGAGGGCAAACTTATTAAAAATGAACAGGATACAATATAGTTTGAGGCAATGTGGAAATCTGACAAAGCAATAATTCATTGCTCTGAACACCAAGAAGAAAAAAAGATGCAATAGTAAATGGCAATGCTAAGGTAGACATAAAATCCAAAAGGACAACTGAATAGAAACTTTAGATGATTAGACCCACCCCCTGTAAAGGTTATAAATATGTGTTAGTATGGGTTTGGACTTTTTTCTGGATGGCCTGAGGTCTTCCCTATAAAAACAGAAAGGGCTTCAGAGTATGCAAGATTTTATTAAAAAATTCCAAGGTTTGGTCTGCCTCTCTCCATAGGCAGTGACAATGGGCCAGCATTTGTAACAGAAGTTGTACAAGATCTAGCTAAACTTTTATAGTTATTGACCTCAGAGTTCTGGTAAGGTTGAAAAAAATGATAAATCATACCATTAAGGGAGCATTAACTAAATATTGTCAGACAGTGCCAGGCATGGGTTGATTTACTCCCTTTAGCTCTCCTTAAAATAAGGAACACTCCCAGTTATACCGGATTCTCCCCATATGAAGTCCTGTTTGGAAGGTTGCCATGTATCTTTAGAGAATTTACAGGAAATTTATCTCAGTTAGGCTCATCTAGCATGGAGTTACAGCTATTAGAATTAGGCAAGGTGTTCCAAGGACAAATTAGAGATAAAAAGGTCCTCCCAGTGTTGACCCCTGATCATCTGATTAAACCATGAGGCCAAGTTTATGTGAAAAATTGGAAAAAGATCCCATTATATTCCACTTGGGAAGAGCCATATGAGGCACTTATGGTTACCCCCACAGCTGTCATGGTAGCTGAAGTCCAGCCGTGCAGTCACCATTCTAGAGTAAAGTGTGCATATACGGAGAACTCCACAGACTGCAACCTCAAGGGACAACATACTCAATACCCCAATTCAGATGCTGGAGGGTCAACAAGCTGCCATTTCAGGAGACAACACACTCAAAGCCCTGCTCTCACCACCCCAGAAGCTGGCAAGTCCACGCATGGCTGAAGAATGAGGACTACAACTGAGATACGGACTGTTATATTATATCAAACTGTTATGAGCTATTATGTGTTTGAATTAAGAGCTTATAAGCCTAAAGATGATAAAAATGTGTGATCTTTAAAATGGTTAAAATGGGAACTGGAAGGACATCCCCTCATTCTTTTGATGCCTGTCCAAAAGAACTTTATGATAGGAATATACACAAAAAGATATATGGGTCAGATAAAGCTCAAATATGGTTAAACAGTTCTGTTGCAACCCAAAAGTACTGGAAATTTTGATAACTGTAAACAGAGACAATGTAAAATGTATGTAGCCTTTAAAATTGTATATAGCTTGGTCTTGAGAAACAAGCTGACCACAAGGAATAGTTTTCTTGTGTTTATACTGGGTATCAGTCAACTGCTAGGCATTGGCCCCAAAAGTTAAAAAGATAGATTCTACAGATTTCAAAGGTTTGGAAAGATCCTTTCCAGAAATAGGGAAAACTCCTGCACTGCAGGAAATATAGAAAGTCTTAAAAGGACATCCAAAATTATACAGAAGTAGATATAGATATAATGGACTTGATTGAGGGTACTCATTCACTGTTGCTATAGACAGACTAGGAATTAGCCTCTGATTACTGAATTTGCACACCACACACTGTGGTGACTTATCAGGCAATTGGCATTATGAATGGCCTGCCCTTAGAGCCAGTAAAGCTTACTATGTATCCTTTGCTCAGCTACCCATTAGATGTAATTAAGAATGGGACTTACTTTCTTGGTACCTGAAAGTCACACAATGTCTCAGTTGTCTGCACTATTATTGTTGATTTGTTTTCTACTGCTAGTAAATACTATGCATCAAATGGAACTTTTTCTGTGGAAATGATGATTTTAAGGTGATTTCAAAGTGTTCTACTGGTTTATGTGCTCTTGGGATACTAATCCCCAACTTGTCTGTCTATACTCCTTAAGCTATGAGAAAGATGCCTTTACAAATTGCTACAACAAATGGTTTGGTTAAAAAGGGGGGGGTAAAAATTCTTACTTAATTCTTATTTGTTATCCTTTGGCAGGATATCATTTAAAGAGAACATACATAGTGGCTTATAAATTTACCTCAGAAATGTCTAGGCCTTAATTTTAAGCAAGTGACATTGTTTGGACTACTTGACATCTGAGCATGCCTAAGTGTTGTGACACATATAACATACATCACAAATTTTTGGAAAAACTATTATTTGACTGGTTATCTCATGCTGGCTTAACATGTATCTCTTATTAGAAGTAACTGGAGTGCAAGAGAAAGGCAGATATCTGAGTGAAAAAAGAACATTACCATAAACAATATCTTAGGAAATTTTGTACACTCAAAAGACATGAATAATATTTAGTACACCATGAAATAAGAGTGAGTATCAGTTACACGAAACCCTTTGTCACTTCATTTTGTTTTGTACCAAGAACAATTTTAAATAAAACCTTATTACTTTTCTAAAGAAAACTTAGCCTATATATTGAGTGAAAAAAGAACATTACCATAAACAATATCTTAGGAAATTTTGTACACTCAAAAGACATGAATAATATTTAGTACACCATGAAATAAGAGTGAGTATCAGTTACACGAAACCCTTTGTCACTTCATTTTGTTTTGTACCAAGAACAATTTTAAATAAAACCTTATTACTTTTCTAAAGAAAACTTAGCCTATATATATATATATAAAAGAAGGCTGGAATATTTTTTTTCAGGCAGTCACTTCTTTATTTAGTAAAGTAGCTCTTGTCTAGTAGTTTTCCTAAGCCCAAAAGTCTTTAACTATAGAAACAAATCTTTAGATGACCTATGAGTGTCAGATCATAACAAATACATTATTTTTAACCAAAGAAAGATTTGTGAGTTATTATATATAGACAACAATATGTAATGTAATTTTAAAACCAGTTGACATTATTTGGATGATCTGGCAACATAGGGGAGCATATCTTTAATTATATTTATCTGTAAGCCAACGTGAATTCAGGCAAATATCTTAAAAAATCCAAAGTGCTAAAAGAGAGTGAGAGGCTCACAACATAGCAATGTGAGTATGTACAAATCCCAGGGAGCAGTAGGGTGTACCAGATCAGCATGGCTGCAGGGATTCCATCTGGGGAACCACCCTGACCACAGAAACTTGGGCAAATCTGTCCAGCCATGGCCCACCCAGAAAAGAGCTGCAGAAGCACACAAGCTTTAGTCAGAGGCCTTTCCCACAGCATTAGTGATTTGAACCCAGGAACTGGTGTACTGGTGAGCAGAAAAGAAAAGGCCTCTTGGTGGCTTGCTGAGAATTGAAAACCAGTGGATGAGCAAACAGTTTTCTCAATAAAGGCACAATGGGCTGCATCAGTTGAAATGAGAAGACACTGAAACAAGTCCCAGAACCAGACATGATATTCTATATAGAAGACCAAAGAACACCACCAAAAGTCTTCTAGACTTAATAACAAAATTCAGTAAAATCAGTAGCTTTTCTGCACATGAAAAACAGACTCACTGAGAGAGAAATGGGGCAAACCATTCCTTTCAAAATAGCAACCAAAAAATTGAAATACCTTGGAATCAACCTAATAAAAGAAATCAAAGACATCTGAAAGCTACAAAACTCTGAAAAAAAGAGATTGAAGAGGATATAAGAAAATGCAAAGACATCCCTTGCTTCTGGATAGGAAGAATCATCATAGTGAAAATGGTCATACTTCCAAAACTGCTATATAGATCTCATGCAATCCCAATTGAAATTTCAGCAGCATACTTCACAGAACTTGAGAAAATAATCCAAAAATTCATTTGGAACAAGAAGAGACCTAGAATAGCAAAAGCAATTCTAGGCAATAATGACAAGCTAGAGGGTATCACAATCCCTGACTTGAAAGTATAATACAAAGAAAGTTACTGTGGTAAAAACAGCATGGTACTGGCAAAGAATCAGACCTGAGAACCAATGCAACAGATTACAAGATGCAGAAATAACTCCAGATGCACTCAGCCACTTCAACTTTGACAAAGGAGCCAAACACCCTCACTGGAGAAAAGACAGCCTCTTTAATAAATAGTGCTGGAAAAACTGAGTTTCAACTTGCCAAAGAGTCAAACTAAACCTATATTTCTCACCATGCACTAAACTAAAATTGAAATGGATTAAAGAACTAAATATTAAAATGTAAACACTACACAGGCTGGAAGAGAGGTTAGGCAGAACTATTGAAAACATTGGTGTAGGAGAAGATTTTATGAACAAAACCTCAGTTGTCCATGAACTAGCAGAATCAATATGTGAGATGTCTTCTTATTAAAAATTTTCTGCACAGCAAGAGAAACCACCAACAGTGTAAAAAGACAACTCACAATGAGGGAGAAACTTTTCACCAGCTGTTCCTCAGATAAATGTCTACTATCTAGAATATATAAAGAACATAAAAATATCAGACTTCCCAAATTGAAAGACTCAATCTAAAAATGGGCATCTGAAATGAACAGACTTTTCTCAGACAAAGAAGTAAAAATAGCAAATAACCATGAAAAAATGCTAAATATCACTAGTCATTTGAGAGATGCAAATGAAAAAAACACTGATATTCCACCTCACCCTAGAAATAATGGCTGCTATCATGAAATCAACCAATAACAAATGCTGTTGGGGTTGTGGGGAAAGAGGAATCCTTCTCCACTGCTTGTTGGAGGGTAGATTGTTGAAACCTCTGTGGAAATCAGTATGGAGATACCTCAAAGAACTAGAATTTGAAGTTCCATTTGACCTAGCTATTCCCCTGCTGGGTATCATCCCCAAAGAATTAAAAGATTCATACCACAGTGATATATGCACACTTATCTTCATAGCAGCACAATTTATAATAGCTAAAATTTGGAAGCAGCCCAATTGTCCATCAACAGGAGACTGGATAAAGAAAATGTGTGTGTGTGTGTGTGTGTGTGTGTGTGTGTGTGTTAAAAATAAAATAGAGTACTACTCATCCATAAAGAATGAGAAACTGGAAACATTTATAACTAAATGGATGCACATTGAGTGATACTCTTAAGTGAAATAAATAGGACACATGTAAATAAGGAATAGTTTCTCTCCTGTGAGAAACTGAAAGTGTAAATAAGGACTAAAAGGTATAATAGATAATGTGAAAATGGAAGTAAAGGTGCAAAAGGGAAGGGGCAGGGGCAGTGAGAGGGGTAGCGGAAAAGAAAGAAGGGAATGGAATTAATATGAGAAAACAGGGCTGGAGATTTAGCTCAGCTGTTCGGTGGCCTGCCTTGCAAGCCTAAGGATCTAAGTTCAATCCCTGGTACCCCCCCAAAAGAGAGAGAGAGAGAGAGAGAGAGAGAGAGAGAACAAAAAGTTGGAAAGAAAGCCTTTGTAGATAGGGATGGAGGGAGTTGTTGAAGGAAGGACAGAGTAATGGGGAAAAAATAAGAATCAAGATAAGTTATTTAAAGGTGCAAATTTCCAATGATGAATGTCATTATATTGTATATTTTAAATGTACCTATAAAATAAATTAAAGCATCAAAAAATTGAATTTGTAATGAATAAATTTCAACTTCTTTTTTCTTCTTCCCTTTTCCTCTTCCTTTCTTCCTTCCCTCCTCCCTCCTTTCTTTCCTTCCTTCATTTTTCCTTGCTCTTGTTCCTTTGCACTGTGCATGTACAACCTTGTTAACCAATCACAGTTTTTGTTTTTTTATGCTCACCTTTTATATTTATCCATCTTTTTACTTCTATTCATTTTATTTCTCTTTTCTACCAATTTACATCTCTCACATTCAGCAAAAATACATTTCTTCTAAGGAAAAGGTGAGAGAAGCTCTTTACTTTCATTAGCAATGTGGCATTTATAAATCAGAAAGCATATTTTGAAATCATTCAATATTCCAACTCATTATATCTCCCCATCATTTTATCTCTCCAAATATATAAAACAGTATATGTTATATGAATAATATGTAAATACAGTATAAACATATTCACATGAAATAAATTCCAGTTTTTTTATATTGATTTTTGGTACAGAGGAAAAAAATCATTTTAAAATGAAGGAATAGGAGTGGTCCAGAGGAGATTATAAAAGAAATGGATAAAATGCATATTTACACAAAAGAATATTATATAACCACAAAATGACTGGATTCCTGTCTTTTTTTTTTTTTTTTTTTTTTTTTTTTTTTTTTTTTTTTTTTTTTTTTTTTTTTTTTGTTTATTTGATCT
>NW_022900938.1:38077002-38129049 GCF_012274545.1 Fukomys damarensis | reverse complement strand
GGGGGCTCCCGCGCATGCCGGGAGCTCACGCGCACGTCGCCGGGTGATCGCAGACAGGCAGGTAGGCAGGCAGCTGAAAAAAACCCCCTCTGGGGTCCTTGGGTCCTTCCTGGGTCTGTTGTCGCGCAGGCCGGGAGCTCACGCGCACGCCACCGGGTGATCGCAGACAGGCAGGTAGGCAGGCAGCTATATCTGTGTGCAACTACACTCCAAAGAACAGTTGGTGAATTGGTGTATGTTGAAGTGATTAGATTTTTACCTGCTCCTCCGAGGATTTTCCCCGCCGGGCGTTCCAGACAGCGGTGTCCTCCTTGTTTCGACTCGGCCGAGCCCTTTTTGACAGCAGGCTTCTTCTGATTACTCACCGCTCGCCGCTTCAATTTCAGGTCCCTGTTCGGGCGCCACTTGTCGCGAACCGGCGACGCAGAGCACTGTCCCGCAGTGCCTCAAACCACACACATAAACCGGCGAGTTTCTTGAACACTCGTTAGCAGAGTTATCCTGTAGCGGCCTTGCCAACTGCGGTAAGCACAGAAGCACACGAACGCCGCCATCTTAGTTCGTACGCTCACCCTAGGGCAGAGGCCGAGGAAAGCCTGGATTCCTGTCTTTTGCAGTAACATAAATGGAACTGGAGAACATATATGTAAAAGCCATGTTCAGACTATCACTCATTTTACATGTTGTGGAGGCTTAATTTAAGAAACAGTTAAATCAGATGTATTTAATAAATATATAAGACTGAATGATGTACATGAAGATAATAGAATATTTAAAAAGTAAAAATAGAAAAGAGTATGTAAATAGGATAATCTTTAAGAATATTATTCATATAAATGCAATTGAAGCAAATCAGGTGAGTGAGATAAGAAGTAGAGAAAATGTTGTTTGTAGTTCTAATTATCAATAGAAAATTAAAAATTTTACAGATGATTAAAATAATGTAATATTTTATATATGAAAACCATTTTTAAATGTGACCCTATCTATATTTAGAAAATATAAATTAAATTTAAAATATATAACATAGTATACTTTTGCTATTTTTTTCTTTTTCTTTTCTTTTCCTTTCTTTTTTTTTCTTTTAATCTTTTTTGAGACAGGGTCTCACTATGTAGTTGAGGCTTACCTGGAACTCACTATGTAGCCCAGGCTGGTCTCAAAGTCACAGGGATCCTCCTGCCTCAGCCTCCCAAGCTGGGATTACAGGCACACTCCACCACACCTGGCCTACAATTACTATTTTAAAAAACATATTCTTCATATATTTATTTTTAAAGGAATAATTTAATACTTCAGAAATCCCACTTTTTAATTTAGATCTATTTTTTCTACTACAGTATTTTCTTGTGCTCACGTTGATACTACTCATCTTGATTTCCAAAATTTAAATTGTTTTCCCTAGTCTATTATCTTTTTGATATTTTGTTTCTATGTATTCATCTTATATTTAAATTCCCTATTTTTATTTCTGTCATGTTTTAAGTCTTTTTTGTCTTAGAATTTACTGCTAACTTTATAATAATTTGATTTTCTTTTTGATCATACATTCCTGCTTCTCTTTGATTTTTCTATTGCTATATCATTCAGTTTGTCTTTTTTCAACAAAATATTTTAGAGACCATAACCATAAACATTTTATATTGATTCATGTTTATATAGAATGCATTTATCAAAATGTTAAAATTATTTTATTGAGTGAGGAAAGAAAGTGCCAGTTTTTCTATTTCCACTGACCAAAGACTACATTTTTTGTTTTTAATACTAAATATTTGCAAAGGTCCTCAATGATAGGCAGTTTTACACTTGTAATATCTGTTTCTTAAGGAACCTTCTACTTAACTTTAATGGCAGAATCTTTTGTTTTCATTTAGGTTTTCCATTCATCTCTTTTTTAACTCCCCCAAATCCTCTCCATAGTCTTACATGTCTGTCCTCTGAAAATTAGTTTTTGGAATATTTCTCAGGTCCTTCACATTCTGTAGCCATTTGTCTTGGTTTGTCTAGGAATGTTTTATCCCTGAAAATCCTGAATCAGGCAAACCCTGGAGTCCAGGGTGAATTGGAAAGATTGTTCACTGTACCATGCATCTGTTTTTCTCTAGTCCAGATATTCCTCTGTTACTAGAAGAATAAAGCAATCCTGGTAAAACTCTTGCAAGCTGAAAATACTGATAAGTTGAAAATGTATTTTAGGTGTATTTACATCTAACATAGCAGACAATGCAGCTGAGCCAATTCTATTTTAAACATGCTTAGAACACATTAGTTTACATTTAAAATGATCTAACATAAAGCCTATTTTAATGATTGAATATAAAATGTGCCATGTAATTAAATATTGTATTGAGCTTGAAAACAGGAAGATTGTATGGGTATATTCTGTAACACACAGAAGCTGAAAATTCTTAAATTACAATATTATAAGCCAGAGATTTTGTGTACTACAGTTGGCCTCTAGTCTGTGCTGCTCTAGGAATTTTCTTGTCAATAAGTTGAATTAAACCAGTATGTCACCCCTCCATTGACAATCAATATATAAATTTCATTTGGTTTTATTAGCTACTTCCAAGAATATATGACAAGACGGAATACAGCAATAAAGTAAAAATCAGAAGTTTTCATTATAAACAAAAATAATCATCTACCATTTTATTGGTTTATTTGAGACTTGAGTCTTCAAATTTTGATCACTTTTATTCTTTAGGAAATACAACTTTGACAGTTGAAGAAATTGCCATTATTTGCCCCAATTATTCAAGGAAGAAGGATGAAAGGAAGGAAGGAAGGTAGGAAAGGAAAGAAAGAAGGAAAGAGAGAGAGAGAGAGACAGAGAGAGAGAGAGAGAGAGAGAGAGAGAGAATAAAGCAGAAGATAATGATAAAGTCTGATTTTAGGCCTAATAAAAGTATTTCAATTTAATTTTAAACCATCAGATGCTTTGGTTGTGGATAAAAATAAAATGTGCCATTACATAGTAAATATTACACTATTTAAAATAGTACATAAATGAAAGTGGTAAAATATTTTATTTTATCATATACTATATCAGTATTTCACACATTGCCATAGATTTTTGGTTTCCTTCAAAAATTGTTAGAGTAGCATAGTAAGCTGTTTGTTATTTGCATTGGAATTTTAAAATAACTCTCAGCTAATGTCACCAACATTACTGTGATATCTAGACAAAATTCTAGCCATACAACTTCCACATGATAGTTTTAATATCTCTCCCAGGCAGTGCTCACACTTTTGTACAGTCAGACCATCATTCTCTCGATAAATAACAGTAATAATCCATGCAGAAGAAAATGGAAGTTGAAGTTAAAATAAATACTCCTCATCTACTGTTCTTCCAGTGTGGTACCATTTAACTTCTGCACAGACAGTAATGCCTATCATTGACATTTTAGAAGGGAACTGAAAACACTGTATACCATTTTCTGATGTAAGAAATTATGGTATCCAAACAATGCTTCAGTCTGAGAGGGAAAGACTGACGACTTCAACAGAAAATAAAGCTCATCATAAAACATGCCATTACACTACTGTTACAGGAAACATGCACAAGTTTGATAACAAGAAATAAAGTCTATTTTCATAGTTTTGTAGCCTGTTACTGTGACCACAAAATGGAAAAATAATTCACCAAGAACACACCTGTTAGTGATAGTGTAATGGTAAAACCAAACATGCAGAAGTGCTAAGAAAAAGTCAATGGACATATCCTTCATGTCATATGCAATAATAACTTTTAATTCTATTTAATGTAGTATATTACTATTTAAATAGTATGCATATAACAATCTTTTGTTTCTTATTTATATCTTTAGAAAACCTTAAAAATCTGCCTAAAGCTCCCCACAAGGCATTTGAGAAATATTTTGAGGGTATGGGGATAATTCAAGACTATTAATAGAAAAACAGGAATTGTGCATTATAGCTCTTCAGATATTGGATTTATATTTCAATTGTGGATTGGTTGAATGCTGTGTTTATGCACATGCTTGCATGTGTGTGTGAAGCTATCTTTAAAGCCAGTGAATCTATACTTTGAGGGCTGTCAGATTTTCTATCCAATAGAGTCATTTGAAAGTACATTTTCATAGTTCAATTTGTTACCCCTGGCCAAAATAATGTGACACTTAAAAGAGTGATGACATAAATTAATTGGGTTCTCCACATCACCAAGCACAAAGACATTTCTTTTGTCTATGGGAGCAATGTGAGATTCCTGACAACTGAGAGTATTTTCTTCATCATACTTTTCTTCAGTAACAAATTTCCACCAAAAAAAAAATAAGCCTTCATCTTTTAGACATAACCATATTATACTACACATTTCATTTTTGATAGAGAATTCCTAAAGTGTTTAAATAAAGACAATTGTTGAATTATCATGGATCAATATGACAGGGCAATTCTATCTCGCTCAAAAGGCTAATTCCATAAAGATTAAAATTCTCAGCTTAGTTCTTTGAATGGGAATTCTGTCCCGTTCTTTAAATAATTATTTTCACTGTCTAGCTTTTGCTTGAAGTAAAATACTGCACTCCATTTCTATGTGCTAAGAATAATCTCTGAGAAACTTCAGTAGAACTGTGTCTAAGTTTTTGAATGAATAGCTCAAATTGCAATTATTAACAGAGAAGTAATATTTTCTATTTACTTATAATAACAATTTTTAAAGAAGTCAAACCCCTCTAAGCTGACAGACTGCTGAGCTATAACTGGCAGAGTGAGTACAGAGAGACTCAATGTGAAAAGTGGAAGATAATGTGCTCACACACTAATGGGCACTGAACTAGACACAGGCTCATTTTTCACATCATGTCATCTGTAAGGTTTGAATAAAAAGTAATAGCCAGAATGAGCCTGGCTCTATCTCAGACATTATCATTTGCCTCCTCAGTTTTATTTGTGTTGACTTGTACAGTCTAAAAAGATGACAGTCTCTGGGCTTCCGGATCACTCACAGTGATAATACACAGCACATTACACTGTTGGTGACAGGTTCTGTTCTCTTGGATGGCATATGAAAGGAACGCATCTCTTTCCGTCATTTCAAATGCTATAAACTGACAGAATAAAGAATCTTGCAGAGGGGACATCACAAACCCTGTCTGTTATGATTTTATGAGATAAACTGGAATTTCTAGGGTATCTTGTTCAGGAAATTAGTGTCAGTCAAACTTTCGTGTGTGTTTTTTTTTTTCAAGAGATAAATAGCAGACTCTAGAAAAGTAGCTTTGCTTTATTTCATACAGTGAAACCACCAAAACCATATGTACTATCCTGAGAAAAATCTATGGTTGTTCTGTCTTTAAAAACATAGTTCCGGGTTACCTGGTTAAAATGAAATATACTGCCCACAGCCTGAGTAAGAAATAAGTGTTCACATATCAACTAGATCTTTAAAAATACCACTAATATAATTCTATGAAAGAATAAATCAGTACTTTTAAATATTTTGGAAGGCTCATTTTTTGCTGAATTGCTAACTTAATGTCCTGCTGAACTATAAACAATCCAAAACTATAATGTTTTTTTCTTGGTACATTTATTCAAGGTTTTTATCTTCTCTCTCTGTTTAAGTAGGTATTAAGGAATTGATTTATAATTTTGCTGAAGACACTACAAAAATCACTAAGATAGATACTAATATGCAGAATTTTATTAATTTTTCTTAAACTGAGTAACATATGGATTCACTAATCTTAACATTTTTAAAAACATTATAGTGTCATAAAATTTACAGGTACTTGAATCATAATCTGCCAATTTTCATAGCTTTTCCCCATGTAATTTTAAGTCTATTATAATAAATGTTCCTCACATTACTTAAGCTTAAGTGATTGCTAGACTTGCTCACTGTACTTTTTTGTCTACTTCCGTGTTTGAAACTTTTTTACTATGGTGATGAATAGAAATAAATGTCAAAGAATGTTTACGATATACATATATAAATGGTACTTTTTTCAGATTTTTGTTACAAACTCATTAAAAATTTATTTGATTCTAGAAGATGATCACACAGCTGTATTTTAAAATAAGTCTGATAGTTTGCTTTGACTTGATATTAAAATATTTAAAAATGCTTTAAAAATTAAAGACTGGAAGTATAATGTAATAATACATAATGTGATTAAATAAAGAAAATGATAATGAAGAACTAATAATGAATTTCATGTTTCTTCCATCTTTGGGGATGTTTTATCAGTCACTAATATTTATGCTGTGTACTGTTTTAAAATATAAATCTAGAGATTTAAAATTATAAAAGCATTATGAAGCCAGTAGTTATAAAAAAACAAGATATTTCTTTCAAATTATTCACCTAAAACATGCAAAATGATGGTTCATTGTCCCACAGGTTAAGTTCTACAATTTTCTATGGCTTGGAAGATTGACTTGAAATTCTCTTACTTGCTAGTGCCCTAAATTATCTGGCAGTCGAAGAGCACTCAGATATTTGTACAGATTTGCTAGCACTTTCCAGTAAGGAATTTTAAGTCACATAATCTCATATTGAGATCTAGGCACCTGCCACACATTTGACACATCTAATAATGCAGTATAGTTGGACTAAGTCTCTTCAGAGGAACTGGAAAAATAAGAGTGGAGGAATTAAAAGGGCCACTTATTACTAATTTGTAGTGGGATTTCTTTTCTTTTTTTTTTTTTTAACCAGGGATTGAACTCAGGTCCTTGCACTTGCAAGGCAGGCCACCAAACCATTGAGCTAAATCCCCAGCCCCTGTAGTGGGATATTTTTAAACAGTTGCCCAATCTTTTTCCCCAGTTGAACATTTTTATATGGTTCAACATCAATTTGTAAATTACTCTCAAGGAGGAGATCTTCACTTGATCTCTTTCACAAGGTAATCTTAAGACTTGGACATTGTCTACATTGAACTCCACATACTTTAATAGTTTCATGACCTCTGTTCACCTCTGAGTTCTTACATTATGCACTTCCGCTTATCAATTTGAATACTCTGATTTGTTCTCTTCTTTTGCTTCTCTCAGAGGAATGCTTCAGAGTCAATATGCCCTGAGAGCTGGAGACTCTAATGTGATTAAAGAATTATCTTTAGTGAAATTAGTCCTTCTATGTTGAAGTTTGTTGATATTTGGCTATAGGTGAATCTCAGTCTTGGAAGTATATATTTAATAAATAGTGCTTGGAATCTGACATTTTGCTTTCATATAATCAGTTCTGTTAATCTGGCAAACAGTATTAGTTTAAGTAATAATAGTAGTAATATTAATAAACAGTGCACCACTTCAGTCCCTGAATACCTACTTGTCTGATAAAACTTATTTATGAATGGACAATACAAGTGAGTTAAATTTTAAACAAATCTCAGTAATAACATATAGGATAAAAAGAATTATTTCAAGTGAATATCATTCTGTTATACATGCAGGAATAATAGAATTAAAGGGTTTTAAAATTACTTCATTTGATTGTAGAAATATCAATAAAATAAAAACATTTCTAGAAAACATTTCAAAGTAAGTATCTTTCCCTGAACAAGAAAAGAAGAATGAATTGTGCTCCTAATAGAATTCTGCAAATCCACAATATTGTAAACAAAATAGTGTCATGGCTAACCACATGGTAGTGCAGGGACGTCAATAGTCACTTCCTGGGGCTTAGTGTAAAAATCATTTCACTCTTGGAAATGGGAATTGCTGCCCTATCCCATTAGGCTTCCACCTCATGTCCTTGGACTTACCTCTGACTTTCTTTGTTCAGGTCTTATCCTTAGTGTCAATGTTGAACTAGCCTCCCAGAACAAGTAAGCCTTTTCCTTGTAGTTTGCCCATAAAGTCATCAGGTTAAGGGTGCATCAGCTCCATTCCTGATAAATGGCAGTGTTATCTGGCCCATTTCTTTTGTGTGCCTCTCAGTTAGATAGCGGGGTTAGGACATATGAAATCTTGTATTCTCCATGTCTCTTTTATTTGGAAAGCTTTGAGAGCTTAACATTTCTCTGTTTCTTGTTGTTCAGACCAAACCATTCCCTTCTGAATCTGTTTACTAGTGGCCTATTGCCTCTTATACAAATCCAAGCTTCCTCTTGTCATCTTCAGGAACCCATCTCTATCTGTCCTTGTATTCACATGCATTCACTGCCATCACTGTCACGTTTATCTCTGACCAAGTTTAACCATATAAATAGAGTGAAATCATTGAAACAGTAAAATAGGAAGTCAAGTGAAATCAAATTGAGATGGAAAAGAATGGAGTCTAAAACTCTATTCCAAAGAATGAATTAATTTACTGACTTTGTTTTCTTCTTACAGTATAAAAACCTGTCATGCTTGTATTGAAACATACATGTAGTTGAGAAATCGGCTTTACTTCTAGAGAATTTTTATTTAAAATTATGTGTGATTTTAAAAGGACCACTGAAGTAATATGTTCTCCATTCCTTATGTTTCTTTCCATTTATTAATAGATGATTAACTTCTTTTCATGCAACACAATACTTTAAAATAATCTAATCCTTTCATAAAACTTCTCAAACATTTTTCTTTTGGAAATCCCATTCTGTTTTTAAGTCCACCTAGCTGAAGAAAACTTTCCTTTAACTTGAATTGAAATTTTCTCTTCAGTAATGTTTGGAGGCTGAATCTTCCTCTTGCCTCTTGATTCATAGAAATCTTGTCTAAACAATTTTTTAAGTGTAGTTCTTCAAATCTCTTAAAATAGATATTGCATCTTGCTCAATTTTTCTAGATCACATAATCCTAGTTATTTAAATGTTAAAGCATTACGTGAAATTTGGTGGTCTTTTCATGGCCCTACTTTGTTATTCACATCCCTGTTTCAAGTTCTTAAAATATGATGCCGACAAGTGAATACAGTGGCCACAGCATGCTGATTATGAAGTTAAAATTAGAGCTCCAGTGTGATTTTTTACATGAGTGTTCCATCTGCTGGTGATATCTACACTCATAAATATGCTTTTGGTTGTGGATGGGATAAATATCCCCCACTAGCCCATGTATTAAAGGCCAGACGGCCAGCCCATGGCGTTATTGTGTGGCAATGGAATCTTTAATAGGTGGAATGTTCACGGTTATAGAGGCATAGTCTTGAAGGGGCTTATATGATACTGGTCTCTTTTTCTTCTTTGCTTGGAAGCTGCCTTGAAGTGAAAAAAAAATATATATATATATGCTTCTACCATGGTCCTCTGTCATAGACATAAGGCTATGGGGGATATTGGTCAGGGAATGAAACTCCCAAAGCTTTAAACCAAAATAAACCATTTGTCTTATAAATTAGTTTAGTTTGGACATTGTAACAGTACCAGAAAGCTGATGAACATACTCTTTTTGAAAATTTAGATTTTTCAGACCTAATAGCAAGATAACTTTATGTAAATCACAACCACGGTTTAACTTTAGAGGTTAAACTATTTCTTTGTATATATTCAAATTTAATATATTGGTGACAAAGAAACATTTCTACATCACTTTCAATCTCATAGCATTCACAAATATGATTGGCATGCTAAATATTTTTCAAAATAAAGTAGTCTAGCAAAAGTTTAAGACTGATCACTTTATAAGCCATAGTAATTCATCTAATAGCATATATACCATTAATTTAAAGGACATAAAATACAAGTCATAATTTTTAACTATGTTTATAGTATAACTTTGCTTTGTGTTTCTGATAGTACAATAATACTAAAGATTGTGAAAGCTGAAGAAATTTAAACATCATCTAATTTCTCTTTCCAAAGAAGTTACATTCAAAGTTTTTTAAAGAATTTCATTGTGATAGATAACATTCCTAAAACTTTTTAAAAATAACCCTTGTTTTACAGAGTAAAAAAATAACCAAAGTTATAAGAGGAAAATATAGTATTAGCTTAATTACTATTTAAAAATAAGCATTTTCTGATTCTTAATATATCAGAATTTATAACAATAATTTATATTTTGTCATATTTTAAATGTGTCATTCTCATCACTAACAACTCTTTTAGAAAATATCCACACATGTATCACCAGCTGAGTGCTGTCTATACCATTTTGAATTGCATCATTCCTTTTCCCTGATAGAAGTATGAAAACTCAGATGATAAGATGTAGCTCCAGATAAACAAACCCAGAAGCCCCATTGAGTGTTCACCTGTGGCTCTTATTAAGTCACTTTATCTCATGTCAAGATTCCTTAACTATAAAGTAAACTAATGATATGACACCTCTTTCAAGGGAATTTTTTTGAGTTGATGAACATGCAGTGAGCAATTTAAGGATCAAACACACTGGGCAAAAGACTAAATTTTTATTATAGTGGATACTCACAGCCTTATGTAATCTGCCAGTCTAAACCGTGTGCTGCTTTGGCACATGCCTTACTGAAAATAGCAGACCAGTTTGTGAGCTGGCACAAACTCAACATAACAGATGGACATGCAATGAAATAACTAGCAAAGAGACCTTGTTTCAACATCAAATATGTTTCCTTAGGGCCAGATTCTTGAGCAAAATTGTTTCAGGGATCCTGCAGTAGCTAAGTTAGGGTGGATATTTTTTATACATTTTGACTTTTTCTGTTTCTTTTGAGAAATTATTTATTTACCCATTTCATTTATTCAGTATTCATATTAGAATGTCACAATAGCTTATACACTTTGCTTTGGAATTTTGAAACACCAGCAAAGAATGAGGTTGGAAATTTATCTTATGAGGAGTAACAGTTATCTGGCTACTCAAACAAATAGTTTTACTGCACGAAGTCTATCATTATAAACTCCATCCAAAGTTTTTAAAAGAATAGATGCTAAGTAAGCTTTTCACCAAATCAATATCTTTTAAATACTGTTGGTATATCCTGTGAACAAATAATGTTTCTGGCAAATTAAGAAGACAGACTCTGATATTAATGGGAGTCTCAAATATTTCAGATTTTGTCAAACATCTTACTATCAATTATAATGAGATGAATTTATGCTGAATATATCACTAAAAGGGAAGCATAGTCCTTATAATTAATGGTCTAATATACACATTAAGGGAATAAACAAATCATTAAAATGCTTTATGTAATATCTAAACTGACTTTTTGCCATTAAGTTGAATAAAGCATTCATTATTCATTTATATTTTATTTCAATTTTTGGATATAACATTAATCCATCACCATTAGGAAATATTTTGAGAATTAAATTAAAAATGAATATTGTAATACTTGCAAATGATAAAACAGGCAATAAAAATGAAATAAAAAGTATATACTTTTTCCCTACTTGAAACCACTAGTGCCTTTGAATTTTGCACTATTTAATAGTTTCATATATTCTTTCATAAATATCTAAGACACATGTATGTTTTCAAACTTATACTCATTTATGTTTATATATTTTAAACAATACAGTACTATAAATCTGTATATGGTACACACATATCTATGTTATTTTAAATTGCTTTTATTAATTATCATATAAAATGAGTAAAAGTTATATACACAGTTCCATATTAGTGGTCATTTTAATATATGATAAAGTTGTAATTAGTGATTATTTTCTCAGATGTTTTGGGTATAGTCAATTGGTTTTGACTAGAACTTATAAATTTAATGTAGGGAAACTTTTAACAATATAGCTTCTTATAAAAGAACTCGATTTTCTAATTTTTCATTCAAGATTACTAATGTCTCTCAGGTGCATATTTGTCCAATAACAGAGAATAGATTCATCATGTTTTTCCTAAAGATATAATACATTGCTGTCCAGGCATATTCCTCATTAGGATTATTATTTGTGTTAAAATACATGAAAATAAGGCTAGGGATTTAGCTCAGTGGTGCAGCCGCATGCCTCACAATCACAAGGTCCCAAGTTTGATTCCTTGTACCAAAAAAAATCAAACCAAAACAAAACAATATAAGTTTTACTTTCATATATTTTAATTGCTACTTTTGTACATGTGAAAGAGACTTTCTTGTATTAGCTACCCATTCACATTATTAAATGCTGTCATTTAAAATTGCTATTTATTCTATTGACTTTTCTTGCTTATGTAGTTATTTCATCTGCAAAAAAGTAAATTTTCACTTTTCTTTCAATTTTTACCACTTGTTTTTCTTTAATTGTATGGGTTGGTTGCAAAATATTCCTCAATAATAATGGTAAAGTAATAATCTGTTCAGTTTCTGTTTCTTAAATGATAACATGTTTACTGTGTAATTGTTAAACTAGATGTTTGTTTTCAATTTATAATAGATTTGTCCTGCATTATTATGCCTAATAAATATCAGGGATTTTTGCTCATCTGCTTAAATTTATTTTAGGGTATATATTTTATTATATTTTTTTGTAAGGAAAATATTCATCTTTTGATATTACATGCATAAAAGAAACATCTTTTCTTACCTAGTCTATTCTTGAAATATAATACTTCTAGTAAACATTTGATTATATTGCAAGAAGTTTGTTATTAAATCTATATAATTGGGGAATTTTTAAATCAGTGACTAAATTGTTATAATAATTGGACAGAGTAATATAATTTGATGTAATATTTTTAAAAATAGTTTTTTTTCTGTTTGGTCACTTAATTTTTTCCACTAAAATATTTAATTTCATTTATGAAAGTATAAAACTATGATGGATTTGAGAGAAAAAAATGGTTTCTCACTGATAAAATTTAAAAAATAGGTATACCCATGCAGAGTGTTAAATAATTCAAAATGTAAAATTTAAACTAATAGCAGAACGAACCATCAGGTAATAAAATATATACATGTAAAATGTTTATACATGTTTATAAAAGCCACACTAAAAGATAAAAAATAGAGCATGATATTATAAAGTATAATTTGACTGACAAAAACAAAACAGAACTTTGTGAAATAATTAAGTTACAATTTAATTGGAAAGCTACTAATCAGATTAGACAGAGTTGAACAATTAATGAAAGTGTTTAAAACAGAGATGAAATATTGAATGGAAAGGAAAGATAGATTAAAAAGACTAGTCAAAATAAATAGCCTCTATACGAGTATGTACTGTGATTGTATCAAGCCAAAATGTTTCAGAATACAAATGGCCAACAGGTGAATGAAACAAATATTCAAAATCACCAAATATCAGAGAAATGCAAATTAAAAGCACAATGAGACATGACCTCATACATACCATAATGGTTATTATCAAAAAGACCAAAAATAACAAGTGCTACAGAATATGAGAAAAGGGAATCTTTGTACAGTGTTGGTAGGAATGTAAATTAGTACAACTATTATGGAAAATAGTATGTAGGTTCCTCCAGAAATAAAAAATACAATTACTATGTAATCCAGCAATCCCACTACTATATCCAAATAAATGTATATCCAAAATAAATGAAATCACTATGTCACAGAGACATCTTACACTCTCGTGTTCATTGTAGCATTATTCACTATTCACAATAGTCAAGAAATGGAAAGTACACATCAACCAACGAATGAATAAAGAAAATGTGACAAATATATTTGAAATGCAAGACTATTCAATCATTAAAAAGAGTGAAGTCTTGTCATTTCTGATATGAATGGAACTAAAATCATTATACTAAATGAAGTAAGTCAGGCACAGAAAGGCAGGTACTCTGAGATCTCACTCATCTGTGGAATATGAAAAGTTGAAGGTGAGCTACAACTGTGACTGTCAGAGACTGGGAAGAGTAAGGAGGAAGGAGAGGTGGAGCAAAGCTCACTCATGGGTTTTTAGATTGTTATACATCCCATACAGAAATTCAGGTGGGCTGCTGCAAAGTAGGGTAACAAGAGATAAATATAAAATTTGGTATATTTCAAAAATAAAAGAAAAGATTTTGAAAGTATTACCATAAGTAAATGCTAAGTGTTTGAGGAGATAAATATATCTGACCCAATTTAAACATTATACAACACATAGGTATATTGAAACATTGTGTTACCACATGAGTAAGTATCATTTTGACATTATAAATATTAGATTTTTGTGTTTTTAATATCAGAAAGTATCAGCAAAAATAAATTTAATTAGGGTTGAATGTACACCTTATCTATCCAGCATGACTGAGGCCTTGCATTTGGTTTCCAGGATCATAAAATTAAAAAACATCAAAATTTAATTTTAAAAGTTTGGAAAAAAATCTTATTTTTGATGATAACTTACAATATGATTTTACATTACTCCAAGCCAGACTATTCAAGATTGATTCAAGGTTAACACTTACATACTCAAACATTAAAATACAAAGTACAGTGAGAAGGATAGGGAAAGGGGAATAAGGGAAAAGGAAAAAATATGAGAAAATGTAAAAATGGAGTTAAAGCGTTTGAAGGTGGGGAGGGGAGGAGGAGGTGAAGGGAGGGTGGGGACAAGGGGAAAAAATGAGAACCAAGACCTGGCATGCAAAGGTACAAGATCCCAGAAATGAATGTAATTGTACTGTCTACCTAGAATGTACCAATAAATTAAATTAAAAAAAGACAAAGTAAAAATAAATTAATTGTATGATGTCACAAAAAAGAAAAATATATAAAACAAAATATACATTTTATGACAGTAGAAATAGAGAACTATACTTTCCTTGATAAAGATTACACATTCTTCAATGTGAATGCAATATTTTTTTAAAAATCTGTTTATTAGGCAAAAATATATTCTGCCATATTTCTATTCAATATTGCAATAGACATTTTTAACTGTTAAGTAAGCAAAATAAAAAAAATCTAGAACTTAAATAAGAAACAAGAAATATGCTTTTAGGCAAAGAAGTGTGTATCCAGGCAAATTTATTAAAAAAAGTATATATAAAAAGAGTAATCATAAATAGAACTCTATTCTTATGCCCATAAAGCATTATTATACATTTTTAAAAACTAAAATTTAATAAAAAATAATTTTAGGAAAATAACAAAGTCATAAGATATCCAATTTTAATTCTACCATTAACAGCATAAAATTTAAACATAGACAAAGGATGTAAGTATAGACCAGTTTGTGAATGGAAAGACAATATTACACAATGCAAATTCTTGTACAATTAATTTCAATTTCAAATAAATTCACAAAAATTCATTTGATAAAACCCTCAACATTTTCATATGATATATGCATGTAATAAAGAACATGAATAGGCATAGCATATTTGAAAAAAAAAACGTCTGATTGAGGGACTGTTCTACAATTTAAAATAATATAATGTTAATATAATTCTGGTAATTTTCCACTGGTAAAAGTACAGACAAATAAGCCAATGGCTCACTACCCATATATGGTATTTATCATGAAATCTGGCTTTAAAAATTAGTTGGAAAGATAAATTATTCCAAAAATCTTCCCAAACTATTGCTTACTCTCCGACAAATAAGGCAGAGAAATGTTAATCTAACATGTTCTCAAAAAGTAAGTTCTATAAAAAGAGGCATCTAAGATTTAAAATATAACCACAAAAGCAAAAATAAAAAATGTTATACAAAATATGAATTGTGATGTATCAATTTGACTTGAGTAAGATTAATAAAACTATGGGTGTGTCTGTTGATGATTCACATGTAGACCACAAAATGAGGAAGAGAGAACCACTCTGGGTATGGGTGGCTCCAACCAATATAGCCTGGATGGACTTATAGCCTGGATGTCTGTAAGGAAAGCTAGTCTTTAACATTGCCTTGGACAATGATTTCCAGTTTCTTCAGCTTTCCAACACAGATTTTTGGTACCCAACACTGACTGACATCAGTGACACTACAGTGAAATTCCAGGCTTTTGACTTCCACCACTACTGAAAATTCTAGCAGTCCAATATGCAGATGAAAATTTTGGATTCTTTTGCCTCTGATTCTACAGCCAATGGTACTCTTTCTCTTCTGATCCCATATGCTTACTTAATGCATCCCTGTATAATTATATATATATATATATATGTTATATTGTACATAATTACATATATGTTATACATTATGCATATGTATGTGTGTGTCTATATACCCACAAGTTACTCCAGTAAGCCCTAACTAATACAAAGGTATCCATCAAAAGTGACTTTTAGAGAATTGGTATTTTGAATGTTGAAAGTTGCATAAAAAGAATATGAGAAAAAACATTCAACTAAAACAAGTGGCAAAGGTTTTAATAGAATATTCACATGAGTTAAAAACCAAAACAAGTGGCAAAGGTTTTAATAGAATATTCACATAAGTTAAAAACCAAGTGTCCAGTTAAATTATTTAACTTGACTATTTATCAAGAAAATAAGAATTAAACCCAATTATATATCATTTCATGCCAGCAAGATTAGCAAAATTTGTAAGAATTAGGAAAGAGAAGATATTAGTTCTGTCATGCAATTCTTGAGAACAAATAAAAAGGAAGAAAGGATAGAAAAGGGGGCAGAAGGGAAACAGAAAAAGACAAAAAGGGGTGAGTGAATAAAGGAGAGGAAAAGAAAGAAGGGAAGAAGGAAGGGGAAGAAAAGAGGAAACACAAAGGAAGAAAAACACAACTCTGGAAGCAGCGATTGATGGGCATTGTCTATCACTGCAAGATTTGTAGGCTGTCCTCTCCAGAGAACGCATGGCACATTACAGTGTCTGGATTATATCCTGTTATATTCTAGTTTTTATTTTTAATTGTATTTGGCAAATGAAGGATGCTTGTCTTACTAGGTGCTCACACTAGTTGTTCCTTATTCAGCTTGACCAATGTTAAGAATTTTTATCATATTGAAAATAAAATATAACAATTACAGCAAGGCTTTAAATTCATAATTATTGAACAAGCTTGGTGATGAATGTCTATCATTTAGATACAAGATTCAGTTCAGCCACCAGGCCTTAAAACTAAAAATCTTTATAATCTACATGAAGCAAAATGAAGATAAAATGACATCAGACTCTCTGCACTTTTTCTCATTTCTTTTTTAAGAATTAATTTATTAGTATGTAATTACTTTTGTGAAATTTGAAACATTTACAAAACACATGGACATGTTAATTTCTCTTTACATCCACTTTTCCTCCCCTCTGTCTTCTCACTTTCAGTTTTAAAAGATCATCTTGTTAATACGAAGAATATAATTATTTATTGTATTTATTTTTTCTATTTTTTCTTTTTATTGAGTTTATTGGTACAATGTAGGTATATAATACAGTTACATTCATTACTGGGATCATGTACCTTCACATGACAGGTCTTGGTTCATATTTTTTCCCCTTGTCCCTGCCCTCCCTTAACCCCCTCCTCCCCTCCCCATTTACAAATGCATTATTTCCTTTTTTTCATTTTCTCACATTGTTTTTCTTTTCCCTTATTCCTTTTCCCCTACCCTTCTCACTTTTGCTACACCTTTAGCCCTTTGCTTCCTATTTCACACTATTAATTATCCCATTAGGATCTTGTGTACTATTATAGATTTGCACCCCAAAAAAACTATTCAGTATTTACACATGTGTGACTTATTTATTTCACTTAGGAGTATATCCTCAATATGTATCCATTTTCCTATGAATGATTCTAATTTCTCATTCTTTATGGCTGAGTATTATTCCATTTTATAGAAAAAACACATCTTCTTTATCCAGGTTACAACTATAGGCAAATAGGCTGTTTCCAAGTTTTAGCTATTACAAACTGTGCTGACAGAAACATCGGTGTGCATATATTACTATGGTATGATTCTTTTAATTCTTTTGGAAAGATACCCAGCAGAGGGATGGCTGGATCAAATGGAACCTCTACTCCCAGCTCTATGAGGTGTCTCCATATTGATTTCCATAGTGGTTGCACCAGTCTGCACTCCCACCAAAAATGGAGAAGGGTTCCTTTCTCCCCACAACCCCACCAAAATTTGTTACTGTGTGATTTTTTGATAGCAGCCATTCTTTGTGGGATGAGGTGGAATCTCTGTTGTTTTTATCTGCATCTCTTAAAAGACCAGTGATGTAGAACATTTTTTCACATATTTACTTGCTGCTTTTACTTTTTTGTCTGAGAAATGTCTGTTAATTTCAGATGCCCATTTTTGAATTGAGTCTTTATATTTGGGGGAGTTGATAGTTTTGATTTCTTTATGTATTCTAGAAAATAGTCCTTGTTCTGAGGACCATCTGGTAAAAAGTTTTCCCACTTTGTAGGTTGTCTCTCAGTTCTGTTGATGGTTTCTTTTGCAGTACAGAAGCTTTTTAATAGGATGAGATCCCAGTTGTTGATTCTTTCTGCTAGTTCCCGTGCTACTGAGGATTTGTTCATAAAATCTTTTCCTACATCAATGTCTTCAAGAATTCTGCCTAATTTATCCTCCAGCAAGTTTAGTGTTTCTGTTTTAATATTTAGATCTTTAATCCACTTGGATTTTAGTTTAGTGCATGGTGAGAGATAAGGGTCTAGTTTTAATCTTTGGCAGGTTGAGATCCAATTTTTCCAATACCATTTATTACAGAGGCTATCTTTCCCCCAGTGGGGATGGTCAGCTCCTTCACCAAAGATGAGGTAGCCGAGTACATCTGGAGTTGTTTTTGTGTCTTCCAGTGTGTTCCACTGATCCTCAGGTCTGTTTCTTTGCCAGTACCATGCTGTTTTTATCACAGTGGCTTTGTAGTATAGTTTCAAATTGGGAATTGTTATACCCACTGCAATGTGTCTGTTGCCTATAATGGCTTTTGCTATTCTAGGTCTCTTATGGTTCCAAATGAATTTTTGGATTCTTCTTTCTAGTTCTGGGAAGTATAGTGTTGGAATTTCAATGGGCATTGCATTGTATCTGTATAACAGTTTTGGTAGTATGGCCATTCTCTCTATTTTGATTCTTCCTACTGAGGAGCAGGGGATATCTTTCCATTTTCTTAAGTCCTCTTCAATCTCTTTTTTCAGAGTGCTGTAGTTTTCAGGGTAGAGGCCTTTTGCTTCTTTTGTTAGACTGATTCCCAGATACTTCATTTTTTGGGTGCTATTGTGAAAAGCATTGTTACCCTGATTTCTCACTCAGTGAGTCTGTAATTTGTGTACAAGAAGGCTACTGATTTTTCAGTGTTGACCTTGTATTCAGCTACTCTTCTAAAAGTGTCAATTAAGTCTAGAAGTCTTTTGGTGGAGTTTTTTGGGTCTTCATTGTAGAGTATCATATCATCAGCAAATAATGACAGTTTAACTTCTTCCTTTCCTATCTTTATTGCTTTAATTACTTTCTCTTGTCTAATTGCTATGGCTAATGTTTCCAGAACTATATCAAAGAGGAGTGGTGATAGTGGGCATCCTTGTCTTGTTCCTGATTTTAACTTGAATGTTTTTGTTTTTTTTCAGTTTTTGGCCATTTAATATGATGTTGGCTCTTGGTTTTTCATAGATAGACTTTATTAAGTTGAGATATATACTATCTATTTCAATTTTTGCAGGGTTTTTATCATGAATGGGTGTTGAATTTTGTCAAATGCTTTCTCTGCATCTATCAAGAGGATCATATGGTTTTTGTCCTTGACTTTGTTAATATAGTGTATTACATTTATTGATTTAAGTATGTCAAACCATCCTGGCATCCCTGGAATAAATCTGACTTGGTTAGGATATATGATCATCTTGATGACCCTCTGTATTCTATTTACTCGTATCTTATTAAGTATTTTTGTATCTATATTCATTAAGGAGATTGGCCTGTAGTTCTCTTTTTTAGTTACATCTTTCCCTGGTTTGGGAATCAAAGTGATACTTGCTTCCAGGAATGAATTTGGAAGTATTCCTTCCCTTTCAATTTCATTGAAAAGTCTGAAGAATAATGGCAGTAGTTCTTCTGTAAATGTCTTGTAACATTCAGCAATGAATCCATCAGGACCTGGGCTTTTCTTAGTAAGTTTTTAATTACATTTTCAATTTCACTGATTGCACTTGGGGCATTTAAAATGTTTTTATCTTTGTTCAACTTTGGTAATTCAGAAGTATCTAGAAATCTGTCCATTTCTTTTGTGTTTTCCTTTTATTAGAGTACAGATTCTCAAAGTAGGCATTAATGATCCTCTGGATTTCTATGGGATCTGTTGTGATTTCTCCTTTTTCATTCCTGATTGCATGGATCTGAGCATTTTCTTTACTTTTTTGATAAGGTTTGCTAAGGCTTTATCAATTTTATTTATTCTTTCAAAAAACCAAGTCTTTTTTAAAAGTTTAATTTATTGGTACATTCTAGGTAGACAGTACAGTTACATTCATTCCTGGGATCTTGTACCTTTACATGCCAGGTCTTGGTTCTCATTTTTTCCCCTTGTCCCCACCCTCCCTCCATCCCCTCCTGCACTCCCCCCTTCAAATGCTTTAATTCCATTTTTACATTTTCTCATTTTTTTTCCTTTTCCCCTATTCCCCTTTCCCTATCTTTCTCACTGTCCCTACACCTTTCGTCCTTTTCTTCCTATCTTTGATTCATTTATTTTTTGTATCATTTTCTTGTTTTCCATTGTATTGATTTCTGCTCTAATCTTTATAATTTCCTCCCTTTTTTGAGCTTTGGGTTTTTCTTGTGCTTGTTTTCAAGGAGTCTAAGATTCATTGTCAGGTTGTTTATTTTAGCTTGCTCTATTTCCCTAATTTGGGCATTCAGTGCTATGAATTTTCTGCATAGAGCTGCTTTCATTGCGTCCCATAGATTCCTGTATGTTGTACTGGCATTTTCATTTATTTGAAAAAACTGTCTGATTTCTTCTTTAATTTCCTCTGTGTTCCATTGATTGTTCAGGAGAGTGTTGTTTGATTTCCATGTGTTTGTGAAGTTCCTACGGTTTCTTATGCTATTGATCTCCAGCTTTATTGCATTGTGATCTGATAATATACAGGGAATAACTTCAATTCTTTTGCATTTATTCAAACCTTTTCTGTGAGCTAGTATGTGATCTATCCTGGAGAATGACCCATGTGTACCTGAAAAGAATGTATATTCTGATTTTGTGTGGTGGAACACTGTATGGACATCTAATAAGTCCATGCATTCAAAAGCTTGGTTCAGTTCTAGTATTTCCTTGTTGAATTTTTGCCTAAATGATCTGTCTATTTGTGATAGTGGGATATTTAGATCCCCCACTACAGTTGCATTAGTGCTTATTTAGTTTTTCATGCTATTTAATATTTGTTTTATATAGTTGGGGGCATTTATATTTGGTGCATATATGTTTATGATTGTCATTTCTTCCTCTTGAATTGTTTCCTTTACATGGATGTTGTGGCCTTCTTTGTCTCTCTTGATCAGTTTTGGTTTGAAATTTACTTTGTCTGAGAATAAGATTGCTACCCCTGCTTTTTTCTGGGCTCCTGTCTCATAGAGAATTGTTTTCCATCCTTTCCCTTTCAGTCTATGGGCTTCTTTTTACACTAGGTGTGTTTCTTGTATACAACATATTGTTGTATTTTGCTTCTTAATCCATCCTGCCAGTCTATTTATCTTGGTTGTGAATTGAGGCCGTTGACAATGATGTTTATAACTGTTATGTATTGGCTTATCCTTTCAATGGTATTTTCTATTGGTGGCACTTTTTAATTTTTCCCTGTCTCTCTTTAGTTTCTTGCCTTGCCTAATTGATTTGCTCTGTGGGCTTCATGTTGTTGTGACCTTTATTTTCTTTTTCTAGGATGTTTAGAATTCCTTGTCGTGATGATTTGGTATTCATGGAGTTTCTCAGGTGGTCTTTGTCATGGAAGTACCTTATTTCTCCGTCCATTTTGAAAGAGAGTTTTGCAGGATACATCAGTCTAGGTTGGAGGTTGTTTTCTTTTAGGACTTGAAATACCTCCCCCTGGGCTCTCTTTGACCTGAATGTTTGTGTTGAAAAGTCTGCTGTAATTCTGATGGTCTTTCCTTTTCATGTGATGTGTTTCTTTTCTCTTACTACTTGTAGTAGTTTGTTCTTCTGCTGGGTTTCTGGGATCTTGATTATTATATGTCTAGGTATAGATTTTTTTTTATCATGGCTAGTTGGAGTCTTATATGTCTCACTTTACTATATGTCAAATTCTACCCCTGTGTTTGGGACATTTTCTGTCATTAATTGTGTGAATATCTTTTTTAAGTCATTTGTATTTTCCCCTGCTACTTCATGGATTCCTATCAGTCTTATGTTATTCTTCTTTGCATCATCTAGGAGTTGTTGGATTTATTTCCTATGATCCCCTCCTGTTTTTAAGAGAACTCTCTTTTCATGGTCACTGACTACAATTCTATCTTCTATATCTGAAAATCTGAAATTCTATCATCTTCATATCCATTTATCTTGCTGCAAAAACTTTCAATAGAGTTTTTAATCTCCTGGATATCTGTTCAAATCTGTTTCATGGATTCCATTTCTTTCCTATGTTGGGCTTTCATGGTTTCTATTTCCTTCTTATGCTGGGCCTTCATGGCTTCTATCATGGTCCTGAGCTCATCTATTTTTTTGTCAGTTTCTATTCTAGAGTCTCTAGTCATTTCTTTCATTGTGCCCACCATCTCTGTGGTTATCTGGGAAATTATTTCTGTTTCGAATTTTTCTAGAGCTTGATTGATCTCTGTTGCTACTTCCTGTGCTATGAGTTCAGGTTGTCCTTGTCAGACTTTTCAACCTCATTACCCCTACAGTTTTCTGTTGCTGAACTAGAAGTCTGTCTTTGTGTCTTGCTGAAGTATTTTCTCATTTTTATTGTTGTTGTTTGGTTGTCCTTGGTTTAATTCCTGGGTTATTACTTAACTCTTCCTGATATAGTTATGCTTTAGCTTTTGAGTTTCTAATGACTCACAGACACTGTCATTTTCATAATACCAGAAAGGAGAACTCATTAAATCAATCACAACCCTTTAGCCCAATTGATTAAATCAGCAACACAATAACATCAAGCACAGTTTAAAAATTGACCATTTCTGGTAGTCATTAAGCTATCACCTTTAAATCATGTGAATCAAATCAAAATCAAGGAGAAGCCCAAAATATGTTTACAGTGAATAAACCCTACAATATAGCATCTTTACCCTTTAGGATGGGTACTTAGAGTTAGGATGAGAAGAATCAAGAGATAGAAGAATCAGAGAAGGTTTCAAGTGAAGCCAGGGAACACAGGATAACCACACAAACTTTTGAAAACTGTTGAAGACAAGAGAAAAAGACAGAGTGCAAGAACAAGAACAACAATAAAACAATTTAATAGTAACATGGGCTCACTTTCCTTTGAAACTAGTGACCCTTGAGTAAAGGAAAAAGAGAAAAAAGAAAATAGAAAGAAGAAAACATGAAAGAAGAATGAATCTGAGTTAAGGCAGGAACAGGAACAAAAGGGGGATGAAGAATAATATGGGGGAACAAGAGACTGAGTTGGAAAGAGAAGACAGAAAAAAGAAAGAATTTGCAGAATGGAATGAGGAAAAGAAAGAAGAAAAAATTTGAAGGGCCTCTTTTAGGCTATATCTCTGATGTCACAATAAACAATGTGCACAGCCATTTGCAGAACTAAGTCCTTTAGTCTCAGCTAGCTGATGGCAGACCCATGAGATTCAGGCTGAATTCAGGCTGCGTTCCAAATTGAGCTCCCTGACCTCCTGCAGGGTTGAGCTCTGCAAGGTTCTACTACAGGTTCCCTCTGCCCTTTCTCTGAAAATATGCAAAGTTCTGATGGAAGGTGGTGATCCCTCCAACTTACCAACTATGAAGGTCTGATGTGCCTTTATTGCAGTTGTTCACTTCTGTTCTATCTTCTGGATCTCAGAGAAATGACCTTTATGACCACCTGTGTCTCTGCAGAGTGTATCCAAGAAGTGGCACAATCAGGAGCCCTGGAGGGATGGTTGTGGTGGTGGTGGATGTTTCAGAGGCTCCCACACAGCTAACTGGTCCGTAATGGTCTGCTTGATGCAGGCCAGAAGGAGGACAGAATCTCTGAATGCCTGACCCGGACCTCTAAATTCCATGGGATGCAGGCTGGAGCAAGGACAGGGGTGAGGGCCAGTTTCTGTTTTTTATCATCACCAAAATTTCTTAGTGTTATTTTGAAAACTTTGTAGCCATTTTACTCTGTGTGTAGTACTAACTCATCATGGTTCTAATTTGTATTTTAAGTTTTTTAAGTGATGTAGAAATTTTGACACCTACTTATCCTTGGTATATTCACTTTACTGAAGTGACTAAGTGATTTATGTACTCTTAAGGTTGATTGTTTATTCTCCTACTGTTGAGTTTTCATAGTTGATTTTCTGATTATGTCCTTTGTCCTACATGTGGTTGGCAAATATTTTCTTCCAGGATAGCTTGTCTTTCCAGTTAGCAGCATATCTTTCACAGCACAGAAAAACATTAATATTGGGAGTGACCCATTTACTGACTTTTATCTTTTATGGATCATTCTTCTGGTATCAGTGTGGAAGAACTTTTTGGCAAGTTTTAGGTTTCAGAGTTATTCTCCTTTAACAACTACAAATTTAGTTTTATGCTTTACAATAAAATATACTTAGCCATGAAGAATGAAATTATAGGGCCAGAGATTTAGTTCAGTGGTTCCACCACCTGCCTCGCAAGCGCAAGATCCTGAGTTTGATTCCTGGTACAAAAAAAAAAAAAAAAGAATGAAATTATATAATTTATAGAAAAATGAATGGAACTGGTGAACATCATGTTAAGCAAATAAGCAAGGCTCAGAATGACAAGTACTGCATTTCTCTCAGACATGGAAACTACAAAGTAAAAAATAAAAAGATGGCCTGAAAGTACAAGAGTAACTCTTATGGAAGGGGAAAGGATCCCAGGGAGGAGAGAGTGGGCAGGGAAGGTTGGTGAGTAGAAGGAAGGATAGACATGATCAAAATATTATGCACACATGTATAGAAATTTCACTATGGAATGTATTAATTGGTACAGTTAATATAAATTAGTAAAAATAGCAAGGGCAAAAGAAAACACATAAAAAAATTAAATGTACTGATATATTTTAAATTAAATTTTTGTCTCAGGCATGAGATATATATGTAGTTCAAAAAATTTTTTTTTAAATCTATGAACATTAAATTGTCCCATCAGATTTTGCTGAAGAGTTTCTTTTGTCCACTGAATTGCTTCAGTATCTTTGTCAAATGTGAATTGTCCATATTTGTAGGGATTCACTGCTGGGCTCCAGTAATTTACATGTCTTTCTTCTGACAGTCTCACACAGTATTAATTATTATAGCTATATTATAAAAACCTTTAAAATCTAGAGGAATAATCCTTTCCTCTTTATTTTGTGTTCAAAATACTTTTCTCTGTAGCATTCTCTTTTGTTTTTGTGTCACATGAATTTTGGTGTAATATTTTCTATATTTAGATTATATCTGACTGAGTTTAATTTATTAATTTTGTTGGTACATTTTAGGTATACAATATGATGACATTAATCATTTGGAACTTGTACCTTGGCATGATATGTTTCAATTCTTTTTTTTTCTGCATTCTTCTGCCCTCCCTTTCACCGTTTCACTCCTCCCTATTTACAAAGACTTTGTTTCAATTTTTTCCTTTTCTCATATTTATTGCTTTCCTCTGTCTCTCCCACTTCTCCTTCCCCTTTGGGCTATATCTTTCTATTTCACATTATCTGTTCTTCATTTTGAAACTTACTTACACTTTTAGTTTTTCAAGCCAAAGAAACTATTTGGTATTTATATACATGCATGTCCTATTTATTTCACCTAAGTGTATGGACTCAATGTGCATCCATTTAGCTGCAAATGTCTCTAGTTTCTCATTCTTTATGGTTGAGTATACTCCATTTAAAAAAAACAAAAGCAAACAAACAAACAAATAAAATACATCTTCTTTATCCAGTTTCCGTTTGATGGGCAAATGGGCTGTTTCCAAGTTTTAGCTATTATAGACTGTGCTGCAATGAACATGGGTGTATAAATACCACTTTGGTATGATTCTTTTAATTACAGGAATTACGTTGAAAGATTTTTACAGGAATCATGTTAAAAATTCATGTGAAGATGCAGATAATTGACATTTCTACTTAGCTAAGCTCAGTTCATGAACACTGTACCTCTACCCATTCATTTAGATTTTTATTTCTTTCTTGAAAATTTAATTTTTAGCATATATATCTTGTAAAAGTTGTGTTATAATTATCGCTAAGTATTTCATGAAATTGTAGCTATGATAAAGGTTAATTTTTTCATTACTAATAGAAATTTACTTTTTTTTGGTTATTGATCTTGTATCATGTGTTTTTGCTACATATTTTTGTTTTCTTTACAATTGTTTGGCAATCTCTTGTGATTTTCTATGTAATAATGTTCATTAAATGAGCCCAGCTTTATTTCTTCCTTTCCAGTCTGTATACATATTTTTATGTAGGTATATATAGATATACTAGATATATATACATAGAGAGAGATGAACTATATATATATAGATCTATATAATATATAGATATACTAGGTATATCTATATATTATGTATATCTATATATTATATATATATTATTGTTAAACAAAATTGGCTAGCTCTTCTGAAACAATGTCAAGTGGAAGTGATGAATGTCATATCTTTCCTTTTTTCCTATTTTAGAGGAAAAGCATTCTGTCTCTCACTCTGAAGTATATTCTTAGCTATAGTTTTTTTTTTCTACATTCTTAATCACATTGAGAAAATTCCCTTTTCAATTTAAGGAACTTATCATGAATTAAAATTCAATTCTGTCAAATGCCTTTTTGTATTAATAAATAACTATTTGAATTAAAATGGATTATTTATTAATTTAGACTATTGAATTTCTAGAATAAGCTTTACCATGTCATGAAGCAGCATTTTATTTTATAATTGATAGACTTAATTTGCTGATATTCTATTGAGGATGTTTGTATCTAATTACAAACATAAAGTTACACAGTTCTTAATTGGTCATACCTTTGCTGATTTTGATTTTGATTGTGGTCTTATGAAGTTGTTAGAATTATTCTCTTCAATTTTTTAGAAGATAATTAAAAAATTTGTACATTCATTCTTTTTTTTTTCTTTTTTTGTTTTTTGAGACAGGGTCTCACTATGTAGTGGAGACTGACCTGGAACTCACTATGTAGCCCAGACTGATCTTGAACTCACAGCAATCCTCCTACTTCAGCCTCCAGAGTGCTGGGATTACAGGTGTGCACCCCCACGTCTGGCTTTTTTGTACATTCATTCTTAAATGTTTGTTCTATTAGCGTAATGTTGAAGCATGGGAAATTCCTTGTTAGAATATTTTTAGTCTCAAATACATTTTAATTATTAGTATAGGACAATTCAGAGTAACTTTATCTAGGAAGAATTTAGTTGTTTGTTCTCAATGAATTGTTTTATTTTTTTCTTAATTTTGTTACATATTGAGTTGTTCATAGTATTTATCATTTTAATATCTCCAGGTGATTTCTTTTCTACTGTAAAAATAAGAATGAAAATTCCTAAACTAGATGAATGTAAACCTAAATTTATAAGAAACTACCAAATAATTTTTTCAAAGTAGTGATGTCATTTACCTTCTTTCCATACTTTTCAAATTTCTACCAAATCAATTGTAGTTCTTTTTTTTTCTCATTGAATTTATTGGTACATTTTAGGTATACAGTACAGTTACATTCATCATTGATATCTTGTACCTTTACATGACAGATCTTGGTTCTCATTTTTCCCCTTATCCCTGCCTTCCCTTCACCCCCTCCTCCCTTCCCTATTTACAAATGCTTTATTTCTATTTTTTCCTTTTCTTACGTTTTTTTTTTCCTTATTTCAACACTTTACACTCACTAATTTTAACTTTAGTTACTGTAATTCCAAATTACCTTTACAAGGTTCCATTGCAACAAGCAATCTTGGTTTCACATCTTTTATAACATTTGGTTGGTGCTATCTACCAAAATGGAACTTTTCTCAAGAATTTCTGTGAATATTAATTTTGAGAATCTTTGCACTTGCTTTTCAGTTACTTTTAAAATTCTTTGTTTTGAAGTGTATGTTGAAACCTTTTATTCATCTTTAATCAATTATTTTATTCTAATTGCTGTGTTATAGGTGTTCTTTATATATTCCAGATTTTTATTGATTCACCTACTGAAAATTGTTTCTATTAATAACTAATTAATTTTAAAGACATTGTCTCTAATAGAGTAAGTCTATTTAATTTTAACAGTCAATTTGTGATATTTATTTTTTTGTTTATATCTTTAGTGCCTTAACAAGTGAATACCTATGCATTTGTCTGTGAAATTACTCTATGCCTCTCAACATACTCCACTACAGTCAAGTGTTTTATTATACTTTTATATTGTTTGTCTTTTATTCTCAAATACTGATGTCACTATAATCTGAAATATTCCAAATTGTTTAAGGTAATTATTTACTATTACCAGTATTTATTAATAGTTAACATTTTGTTAATTGATAAGTGTACTCATTAGTGTTTCTTGAAATGCAGCTTGTCATTTTGGATTTTTTTCTCAAGTGCCTTGTTTACTAATTTGAATAACAAGTTAACTTTCTTCATTTTATGTCTTAGAATCTCTGGTCCTAGTATGGTTATAAAGCTGTAAAAAGCACTGTGTATTTGGACTAAATTTCTCTTTTGTTGAAAAATTTCAACCCAAATTTATTATTTTATTGAATATAAATAATAAAAACTTTTAAAACAATTACCTGTATGTTTCTTAATAAAAATATTTTAAAATAAGGATTTTGTTTAAGAGAAAGCCTCAGAAAATCATCACTTTTATCCTTTACTCCAATATTCTTATTTCAGCTCTACTCTTAGATTCATATTAGAAAACCTTAAAATACCCTCCAAGTTTCAGTTTACATTTTACCTCTCTTTATATGTTTCAGAGTGATATTTTGAGCTTCATATATATATTGATTCTTCATAACTTATATTAAGATAACATTTTTATTTAAGTAGGAATTTTTCCCTTTATTTTTGGTGGTAGTTGTGATTGAACCAGAGCACTCTTTTTGAGTTACATTCCCAATCGCTTCTCGGCCTTTTGGCTAAGATCAAGTGAGTTACATTCCCAGTCTTTATTTATTTCTCTATTTATTTGTTTACAGGATCATGCCAAGTTGCTCAGACAGGAATTGATTTCTGATTGTCCTGCCTCAGCCTCCCATACTGCTGAAATTAGAGGGATGTGCCACCATACTTGGCTTCTAACTTTATTTTCATAACTGCTTGTACTTATATCATATGCATGTCATTCAACTACTGAATAAACATAATTTTCAGTTTGCTCTATTACTTGTATTTCTTTGGTTGCTAATGTAACTTAATATCAAGGTGTTATACAACATCAGATGTTTGGTGACATGTGCTGGTTTTATATCACATAAAATTTCATGCTTCTTGTCGGTTTTTGCAAACTCAACAGAAGATGTTGCAGTGGGAGATTAGTAGCCTTCTCTTAGCAGCGGAGACAGCGTTCCTGCTTCGGATCGTTGGCTACAGACCCTAGCTAATGCGTAGTAAGCACTCGGGTTTCAGCCACTGAGGCTATGGACCCCACGCTTACCGTCTTCTTAGTAAAGGCTGCAAAGTTTCTCAGATCCTTCCCACTGCATTGGCATTGGTTTTGTTTTTGCTATTTTCTTTTAAATAATATATCCAGGAATAAGTTTATAGACAATATCCCTTTTTCATTTTAAAAATTATTTTTTTTGTTGTTTAAAATTTTATGTAGTATTATACTTTTTTCTCTTGAAGATAGAAAACATCTTGAATTTATATAAAGTTGTAATCTCCCTCATTTTGTAAAGATCACTCTTTTCATGGCAATACTTTTGGCAAATATATTTAAATAGGATTTAAAATGTTATAAATATTATATGTGGCTTTTTCTCGTGGTAGGCCATGAACATTTTGAGGTTTGGAGATTACGTAATATTCATTCTGCCTTTCTTATTTACTAATAAAGCTTCACTTTAATTTGCAGGGGATGTGTGCTAACTAAGAACGTGTTTCCTCCTTCATTTGCGTTACTTGTGGCCATTTGATGCGGTTTGACTGAGATTTCAACACCATTCATTTGTCTGAAAGGAATGCTCTGATTGGAGGCTGACCCAGCTGGCACGCGTGTTCTTCTGTTTCTTGTCCTTGTCCTTCCTGCATGGAATGTGAGGTGAAGGTTAGAGTCGCACCTCCTCATACAATTCCCATCCTGTACGAGGCAGAGTCGTTCATTCTCATGACCGCAATATAAGATCGTATCTTATAGTGCGATGCATCATGCCAATTCTTATTCCACACCTGACACAAAATAAGATGTCTGTGCAACCTTAGAAGATGATTTACAGAAGCCTAAATCCAGGAGCAACAATTCTCTCTCTTAATTAACTTGATCTAAACAACACGTATTCCCACACCTGGAACCAATAGCTTCCTAACAATATGGCTGCTGAGGGGGAAACAATAATGTAGTCATTGAGAAGTTCTCTATGGTATGGACTCGACAGTCCACATTTTCCCTCACTCAACATATACACAGTGCTGCCTCGGTTCATGAATTTAATTCGTTCCATGATTCTGGGGAAGAGGGCCAGCCGTGGTCACCTTTGCCATCTAAGCAGATTTTGCAAATGGAAGCAAGTTTTTGCTAAATGCTTTTGTTTGAGACCAAATTGTTTATGAACAGAAGCATTCATGAGCCGAGGTATTACTATGTCACTTTTCTTAGCTATGCATTTGAAATTTTTATGTTTGCATTAAAAAAACTCTCACTCCATAGGAAGATAATCTAAATTTCTCCTCATCTAATATCCTCCCTCTCACACTTGAAGAACACTCTCAACCATTACTATTCCTACAATTATTTCCTGGCCTACGCTTTCCCCATGCCAGATTTTCTGCCTTTTTCTCTGCTTTGAATGTAGCTTTTGTCTATTTTAATAAATGTACTTATCTCATGTGATGACAATTGTCATATGATTTCTCTAATTATCTTAATTTAAAGACCTATTTTATTGGTGCTAGACCATGTCTTAGCTTTCTATACATAGTCATTTATTCAACATGGACATTCAAGCTGGGTGTTGGTACTGTATTTCCATAATCCCAGCACCGAACAGGTTGAGACAAGAGGATTGCCATGAGTTCGAGGCCAGCTTGAACTACACAGTGAGACTCTTCCTGTCTCAAACAAACAAACAAACAAACAAAGAATCAATATTTGGAAATTCAGAAATTATTTATTGAATTGATTCCATCAGGCCTGTTTTAGTTCACGTTTTCTTTGAAGCTCATATTGGAAAGGGAGCAGAGACATGATATAACTATTTAAATAAAAAAATTTAAAGAGCTTTAATAATTAAACTATCTCTGTAAATATGCTAATTGTTCTACCCTTTTAATGGTTGAACAGTAAAACAAATTTTAAAATATAAGTATACATCGAAAAATAATAATGAACTTGTAAGTTAAAATAAAATTCAAATATGAAAATAACTAATTGCTTGAGGGTACACATGCACTTCTCTCTTCTATCTCTCTCACACACACGCATACACACAGAGAACATGTTCACACACTCACTGAAATGTCCGTGTTTATTTCCTTAGTGTGATCAGTTAGGTTTTGATAATGTCACACAAATATCATTATAAGATCAAATAGCAACATAGTTTGCCTAATTGTACTTTAAGTGTTTTATTTTTTGCCATTTTTCTTTTCAAAAAATAATCCAGATAACTAATTTATTACAAGAATAAAAGCAAACAGGAATAACAATGTAGCAATATAGAATTCTTAGAATATTTAAAGGAAAAAAGAAAAACACACTCAAAAATCAAAATCTTATTTTTCTGAAAAGGCAAGCATTTTATTTTGTAACTAGGAATTTAGCATTCAAATAAATGTGGAAACAATAAGTTTAGAAAGATATGAGTATAACCAACTAACTCTTATTTAGCAAAAATTGCAAATGTAGTAGACGCAGAAGTGGCATACAGCCAGGTGATTTTTAAAAGCAACAATAGCCATAAATGTATTTTTAAATTCTGTCTATACATCTTTCTGTATGGCCATAAACAATGTCCAGGTTAAATGAAAATGTTCCCAATTGAAGTGTACTATTACCCAGTCTATCCTTTATCAACTCCACATGTGCAGTTCCCAGGTAAACATGCATCATACACTGGGAAATTTTGATTTCAAATCTTGACAGCACATTTCCAAAGGTATAACATCTTAATCAAATTTAAAAATAAAACATCCCAGTGCTGAGCTTGGTTGTAAACCTAAAATTATATAACATACATGTTTTTATGCTTTGTCAATTACATTTGAAATAGGGGACTGTTTGTTTCAGCCCTTCTAAAAATGAGACGAGGATGAGAAAACAACCTATTTCCTTATTAGGATCAGGAGTCAAAGGACTCAGCCAGGAGCCGCAGGCTTCAAGAGCACAGAAGATTAAGACATATATTGGATTCATGATGGAGGGCAGAAAGTTCATTTTCAAAATAAAACAGAATTTTATTCATATTCCTTTTAAAATTCAGATTGCCATTTGCCAGCTGACCTGTGACACGGCAGCAGTGTATTACATTTTCAATGAGCAGTCTGTCTGGAGCTGCTAGAGGGAGAGCCTGCTTCCTGGTTTCTAGGTTTGTATTTTTTAAAGTAAGATATTGTTGTCAGAATTTTAGATGGTACAAACAGGGGCAAGGTAACATATTTATTTTTAATAAGGAGGAGATGTAGAAGTGTACAGTCATCAGCATTATGCATGGAATAATCATGTTTAAAAAATGCACACAACAGCTCAGGTAAAATGTGTACATGGGACAGTCAAAGATGTGAATGCCAGCATCTCGATGAGAAATAAGGGCAGGCCAAAAAATGCATCTTTATTTAAAAAAATAAATACACACGAATGCTTTTTAAAACAAGTTTTTGTAAAGTGCAAGTCAAGCCAAGGTTTTCTATAGTCAGGGACTAGATTTATCCAGCTCACCATCTGTCAAAATTATATTATAGAAGACACATATGCATAGATACAAGACCACTGATTTTCATATATATTAAAACCTGAAACTACTGCAGGATATGAAAACCTACAAACTGTTAAGCCAAAAGGCTTACATCTAGAACTTTTTCCATTCACATTGTTTTAATTCTATTCTCTTTCTGACCTGCTTTTAGAAAAAGTGGACATATTGCCATTGGAAATACATACAAAATCGAGATCATTTAAGAAAAATCAAAATAGAAACTTTAAGAAAATACAAGCATAAAAAAATGGGACTTGTCTTTACTTTTGGACTCGCATTTGTATGTGAACATATCTGGTTAAAATGTAAAAAGGTAGATTTAAGATGAAGATAAGGACAGCTTTTAATATCAAGTAAACAAAGATGATGTTTGTAAGGCCAGAAAACTAGCAATAATGATGATAGAGGTGACCAGCTGAGTTGACTTGAGCCAAGACAATGCAGAGTGTATTTCATCCTTGGAAACACCTTTGTGATAAGAGTTATTCTGATGCTACTTTTGTTAACCTCTCAAATGAGAAACAAAGGGAGCCAAACAGTTTCACCTATGTGATTTGGCACTATACTTTCAAAGTAGAAACAGAGGCATGCAGAATCTTTAACCTCATATTTACTTTGGACAAAACACGTTTATTTATTGTTCCTGCACATTAGTCACAATCACATATTTGTTATATAGGAAGTATTGACTATAATCCATTTGTTAGATTTAACTAAATGATTGGTTTATAAGTAAAGCTCTTATGCTTTCTTCTGTCCAAGTAACATAACTGTGAAATCATATCCCGTCATACTATTACTAATATCACACATTTTACACATTATACAAATTATTCTTAATAGTAATCATTATACAAGATTTTTTTCATGATTTTATTTTTTAAATGACAGCAGGAATAAATTGAATAACAATGGGTTTCACATTAGGAACAGCTGTTCTACAAGCAGATATCTTCTATTATAATTTAAAATTCATGGCAAGAAAGGAAAAGAAAACTGGGTTTTCTTTGTAGACTTTTCCCAAATGTGTTTGCATATTTATCATTGTAGTTTAATTTCTGTAAGATCTCTAAATTTTGACCCACAAGGTAGCAAAACCCATCCAACTTCTCAATGGATAAGGTACAAATAAAAGTTCATATCATTCATTTTTGTACTTTTCATATTTAAATGAAATAAATATGATTATCATTAAATATTAAATAACCTTTGATTTTTAAGTATCTGGCATTTTTGCTCTAACCAATAGAGGAAACAGAAAAATTGTTTTACTATATGCTTTCTTCTGTTTTAATTACTAAAACAGCATTGTGTATACAATTACTAGAATATTCAAAACAAAAGAAAAGCTTTTCACCAAAAGAAAGAAAAGGGAAAGAGGCAGGGAAGAAGATAGGAAAAAAGAAATAAAGGATCTTTAAACAAATACATAAATTTCAAATGCAATAGAAGTAATTTGATTTACATGTGCCATATGTCAAATCACACACTCCCCTTCCCCCAAACACATGCCCCACACAATATCCAAAGCCTGCAGACCCTGATATTCTGGGTTTATCTGTGACAAAATATTAGTCCAGTCTGCCTAGACAGTGCTATAGAACAGAATTCATTACATAGCACTGTAAATGACTGCCAAAATTGATGAAATTAGTGTCTTTTGAGTTATAATGTGCTTGGCATATGTCACTGGGAATGTTTTCCAGTAGCTCACACAAGCATCAAACAAAATTTTGAATTTTTTCCTATTGATTCACAATAAATTGATTCATTTTAAATTCTTTAAAAGTTTCATGCCAGATACTTAACCAATTGTATTCTAAACACATAATAGGATGAACTTTAGCAATACAGTGAGATTAAGATTGCTTCTTCACTGAGCTAATTCTCCCAGAATCCACTGTTCATCTCATCACTCCTTATGAAATACAGAATCCTTAATTGGTCTGTGCTTCTCCAACATGTTTTTAATGAAAACGCAGCACATAACTCTTAGTTTGTTGGCTGCCAGAGCCCAATTTACAAAAGTGGGAGTGCGAGATAAGAAAAGAGTACATCTGCAGAGCAGGCTGCGCAATGAATCACACGGTGCCAGAGTTGAGTAGAATATAATTGAGTCCAACATCTCTGAGCACTTTCACCATAATTAATGATAATCTGTAACAGAGGAATCTGAGATTCCAGTTCAGAGAACTGTTTAATTAGGCCAAGTAATGAAAGCAGGAGCAGTACAAGAATATGGCCTGTCTCATGATTAATGATTCATGCTACTGAACACAAAAGTGCCGCACCGTTAACTCTAACGGATGCTGCATCTCTCTGGCATTTACAAAATAGTGAAATGCATGCATTTTTGTATTTTAAAGATGTAACTGGCAGTTTCTTTTTCTGAGCTATTTACATGATAAATATGGTTCCGAAGGTAACTGTCTTCACAGATTCTTTGCTCTGGGGTAGTTTAAGATAAATATGGTATCTGCCTCCACATCAGTATTAAGGAAAGTGCCATTCTAACACAGGATCATTAACACTTTCACTTTCTCTTCCCAAGTTGCTAAAACACTATTTTCAACCTAACTTTTTTGTTCTAAGAAAGTATTTATTATACAAATAATATATCTTAATGTTTATGTAATATTCATTCATTTATAAAATGAGAAAAATATTTTATTAAGAATCATATGTAAAGTCTGGAAAAAATAAAGCATGATTCATAGCTATATTTTTGGGAGGTCAGGGTATAAAATGTCTTTTCAGGGGAGAGCAATTTAACATTGGGATTGCCCTGCAAGAATGGGATAAGACAAAAGAGAAAATGGTTTGCCTGAGGCCTTCACTTAGAAGCCAGGGTACATAAGATTTTATGGTAGTACTTACTCAGCAGTTCAATAAAATAAGTAAGAGTAAGTATCAGAGAGCTGTATGCTAGGTCTATGATAAGACAATCTCCATTACAAAATGTTATTCTTACATCTGATTTACTCTGTGTGCAAACAAACTGGATCTCATTCTGTACCTGCCACAGAAGCTTCTGTGATTCAGCAGCAATCTGCTTTCTTACTAATTTGAGAGACAAATTTATCCATTACACGGTAGTAAAAAAGGACCGTGAAGTGCATCCTCTTCCTCACCCTGCCTTCCAATGCATAGGGACACACAGTCAAATCACAAAACTGCAGCTCTTGTTTGACATTCAGATAACTTCTGTTGGCCAAATATGATCTCACTGGCAATATAACTTCAGGTTTGCCAATAGAACTGTATCCAAGTCACTCACAGAGATGTGAAATTTCAATGCTTCTCTTCAAGTAATTCAAAAGAAAATTTTGCACATCTTTCACATAACCTAAATGTAGTTTTAATCTTTCACAGATATTTTGTAGAAAATTATCAATGACAAAATGAGATAAATGAAACAATTTAATGAAAAAATTAGCAATTTATAGTTTATTCTAAAATTTTAAATATATAAAAACATGTTTGAATCTTGCTACATATACTTAAATATTTCGTTTTTACAAAAGGTTTTGTAAGAGTGCTTATATTTCTTTACTTACCTCTGTAAATATGGTATATTATAAATAGAATGATACACATTGTAGTCACAGATGATATTTGCATCACATGCCAGAGATAACAATATTCTTGAAAAATAAAAAAAGAAATGAAATCAAAGAACGTCAATGGAACTTCTATTTATTTTTCAGCTACTTTGATTATTTTTATATATTATCATATCATTTGATACAAACTGTTACTTAGTGGTTCAACCAATAATTGTTATACTTTATGATGCCATGAAAGCAATAGACACTTCAGTAGAAACCACACTTTGAATTTTGGTCTTTCCTTGGGCCTGCAGTATTACATCTCTTGCAATGTTGGGCAGTGGCTGCGCTGCAGCTTCTAGTCAGCCACGCGATCATGACAGTAAGCCACCAATACTCTTCAGCATACTGTGTTGCCAGAGCTTTTTGGATATCATGTTTTGTGTTTTCACATCCCATCATGTCTACCAAATGCCCATCTGTGCGTGTACATGAGATATTCAACACTTTATTATAAAATAGGCTTTGTGTTAGATGATTTTGCCCAACTGTAGGCTAATGCAAGTGTTCTGAACACTTGTAAGATAGGCTACACTGAGCACTGCTCTCCGCCAGGTTAGGTATCTGTTGATAGAATAGGTATATTAATGCATTTTGATTTGCGATATTTTCAATTTGTGGTGGATTTTTCAAGATGTAACCTCACAGTAAACCAAGGAACACCTGTGCATTCAAATAATTACAAATCATATTTTTTAGCTGTGTGGATTGTGGAAAATAAAAAGAGGGAAAATAAACTTTATCTTGTGTGAGATTCTGAAAAGAAGAAACTGCATTAACAATTGTTTTATAATGCACAAAACAGTTAACTTTTTTTTTTTTTTTCTGGAACCAAGCATCGAACTCAGAGGACCTTGCGCTTGCGAAGCAGGTGGAAATCACTGAGCTAAAGCCCTGCCCCAAAACAGTTAACTTTTAAAAAAATATTCTACATACTTGGCACTGGGCTACACAATTTGATACATTCATTTACTTAATTTTTGCAGCAATAAACCTAATAAAATAACGACTGTATTCCAAATTATATAGATGAGAGCATGGAGGCTAGTTCCTCAGCACATAACAGATTAAAAATCCTTATCAGTGCATTGACAGGATTTTAGATCTATTTCTCATATAAAATGCGATAGTGGCTCCAAGGTGCGAAGAAGTCCAAATTCTATCTTTCTGCTCTGTTATACTCAGTAGGGACACCATATGATCAAACATGGCCACTATAGTTCCAGCTGTTCCATTCCTAAACAGTTGGGAAGGGGGAAAGGATTTGCCCTTCCTTTTAAAGTACCTTCCTATGTAAACTGTATAGAAAATTGTTCCTTAAATGATATAATCCAAAATCTAATCAATGACCATGTGTAACAATAATACAGTCAGGATAAGAGGTTTTAAATTTTATAGCTATGTGTCTAATTTAAATTAGATTTGTATCACCAATGAAGATGATAATACAGTCACAGTCTAGTAGCACTCAGATATCAGAAATGAACCCACACATCCATAGCCAAGTGTTACTCAACCAAAACAAAAACCGAAACATACCTTGAAGAAAGAACAGTCTCTTCAATTTACAGTGCAGAGAAAACCCAACTACCACATACAGATTATCTCATCCTGTACAAAAATCAACCCAAAATGGATCTAAGATTATATAAGACCTGAACTGTGAAAAAATGCACTTGCTTTTAACTAAAGTAAAATTAAATTGGAAATATTTAACAAAATAATATAAGGAAAATCCTCCATTATCTGGAAATTACACAGCATATTGGATTAGTGAATAGTCTCAAGGAAAGCAAGAAAATATTTTGAGATGAATAAAAATTAAAATACATTAAACTTTATGGAAAGTGGTTAAAACAACTCAGAAAAATAGAATTTGCTTTCATAACTACAATTATACAATTATATAAAATTATGTATGCAGATATGTCATTGTATCATATGGTTTATAATACAGAACATATTAGAATTTAATTATAGACAAAATACAGACAATATAATTCATTTAATAAAATCATACTATGAATTATAAAATAAGGGGGATTTCAAATAATTGATCAAAAATTACATCCCAGGAAGTAAAAAAAAATTAAACACAAGTAAGCAAAAGAAAATAATTAACATATGATTAGATATTAATGAAATTGTAAAAGAAAATCAACAGAGAATATCTATCACATAAAAAGCTGGTTCATTGAAACTAACAGTAAAATTGATAAATTTAAATCAATGAAGAAGAAGAGACAAAGGAAGAAAAGAGGAAAGAGGGAGATGAGCGTGGTCAAGACTGCTACTATCAAGACCATAAAGAGAAAACACAAAGCTGACAGTTAAAAAAGAATAACATGGAGTTAGATGTGAACAAATTTAATCCTATGAATTTAACAACTTCAATGAAATAGGTAAATCTCACTCTAGAAGAAATACATAATCTGAATTGTCAAGTATGCATCTGTGGACTTGGATTTGTAGGTAAGTTTCCTTCCAAGAAAGTAAACATCATGTGAATACAGCTTCACTGGTGGTTTCTACCAAACATTTACATAAAAACATAATTCTAATTACACTCATTTTCTTGTAGAAAATAGAAGTGAATACTTTTTACTAATTTTATAAGGCCAGCATTACTGTGATATAAAAAAAATCAAGCAAATTCTTATTAAAGAATATTATTCTTCAATTTTATTTCTTGTCCAGATGTTGTGGCTCATGCCTGTAATCCCAGCACTTGAGGGGCTGAGGCAGGGAGGTCACTGAAAGTTTGAAGTCAGCCTCAGCTTTATATTGTGTTCAGGACCAACCTGAACTACGTAGTAAGGCCTTGTCTAAAAAAAACAAAACAAAACAAACAAACAAACAAAAAAACTGAAAACAAAAACAAAACTTAGCAAATGAAATCCAGTATATACAAAAAGATGAATATATCATAGTGAAGAAAGATTTATCCTAGGGATCCAAGTCTGTTTCAACATTCAAACAGGAGTCAAGTTCTATCACATTATTCACAGTTATACCGAAAAACCACCAGAGAAACAGATATAGAAGCAAACTTTTGACATGACTTAACATCTATTTTTCATTAATAGAATTATCAGTCAACTAAAAGCAGAAGGGAAATTCTTCAAATAAATAACTTGCAATTGCAAGTTATGCAATAACTGCAATTTGCATTATATTTAGTAAAGACTCTTCTATCCTAAGTGGTGCAAAAAGTGTCAAGGGTGATTTCACATTGAGCCCAATTTCCCATTTTCCTTTAAAATATAATCTTATAAGGTAATTACATTATCAGGTTCCACTATCATTAGGCAAAAGTGTGGAGTTGTAAAATTTAAATAGCAAATAAAAATGCAACCATGTTACTGAAATGATCTATTCCATTTATTATTTTCAAATTCCAATAATTTAAATTTCATCTAAAACAATTCATGCATTTCTCCCTGACTTAGTCTAATAATTTAGATTTTAACTCCATTAATTACATAGAGATTGCAATATTAATATAGCATGAAGTTTTAAATTATTAATTTGAAATCAGTTCATATGGTATTTTTTTGTTTTTTGTTTTTTGTTTTGTTTTGTTTTTTTGGTATGGGGGATTGAACTCTGGACCTTGTGCTTGAGAGGCAGACAGCAGAACTACCGAGCTAAATCTGTGGCCCACATACAGACAGTTCTAGTATTTTTACATGTCTAAATCATATTCTTGTTAACATTTTTATGATGCTATTCATTCATGTACAGTGCTGCAGGATTTTTAACAATATTATAAGTTTATAATTATTTCTGCTTATTTTTTCCTATGTGATGGTTTAGTTTTTCCATGAGTTATTACTTCTGTGCATAAGTTTAGACAGATTTGTGTTCTAACTTAATAGAGGAGATACTTGATTACTTTTATATGTATTCTTTCAAAAGAATAGCATTTTTTGGATATGGATCTGGCACAATGCATAATTTTGGAAGAACAAGCATCACTTTACAAAGACAACCTGCTCATCATAGTTACTCTGCACTAAGCCTTTAGTTGGAATTTTTACTTTTTTTTTGTTGAAAGTGTGAAGTGGAATTGATCGTTTTAATTACACATTTAGATTTTTATTTTGCCTAAAATTTTGTTCATAACTTCCAAATTTTGCTTAATGATAATAAAATGTTATTATGCAATTATATAATTATAGGTAAAAAAGAAAATGGGAAAATGTGTTTGTTATAAAATGAATCAAAATATAAATAAAATGTGGAAAATCTCTCATTTTCATAATCATGGATAACTCCTTTTTGTAGGTCAGATTTTCTAGAAGTGGATGCTGGCAAACTTTAGCAAGCATAGAGAAGCAGAATGGAGTAGAGAGCAGGGCAAGACTGACTCCAGCATCTCATAGAAACCTCTGGAGTACATTTGATGGATTGTCCTGGTCCCACGGTGGGCCAGAGTGGGTGTCTTTGTGGTCTCTAATCCTAGGAAGCTGGAGCCCTTATGAAAGGTCACTCTCTGCTGCTCAGGTGGATCCTACAGGAGACCGCTGCTACAGACTATTTGCCAACAGCTGCTAAAACAATTCCTCCCTCAAATGAGATACAGGAGGAACATGTCACTATGCACCAGACCTATTTTTGAAAAACCATCTTAAAATATTTTATTAAAATGTTGCATATATTTAAAAATTTATCTTATTGTTACCTAAATGATATTTTCATTACAGGTGTATATATAAGAAATTTCTAGTCCTTAATGTGTATTTTAAGTGCTTTATTAGCATGAAGATTTTTAAGTTTACTATTTTAATATTTTAAAAAGTTTAATATTTAAAAAGGTGGCATTATTAAATTATCTACATATTTTTGAGAAGATGTAAGGTGTTCTTTTTGGCTACTGGCCAATTAATTATGTCTATAATATTCCCACATGAATAGCAATTCCTTACAAAATAAACTACATTTTCTGGCATTTAATGTTGCAGAAGCGTATTTATTTCTTCTTGAAGTACTGAAATGTTGCAATAAGTTTCTTACCATTTTGTTTAAAAAATTTTCATGATCTCCCTATGGTCATCAATTATTTTTCTTTTTACTATGAAGACAAGAGAAATCAGAGAAAGATCATGATCAAATTTGCAGTTTTACAAATATGATTTTATTTTTGATATGAAAATTATATAATAAGAAATATGAAGAAATTTAAGGAAAACAAAGATAATTAAGTTTTATGAAAGGGATATGAATATATAATAACTCAAGAAGAGAAATATCATGAAGGAGAAGTTGCAATCAGTTTTAATCTTACTGAATTTGATGTGCTAAAACTTTCAAAGTATTGATACATAAGTGGCCGCTAGTCCCAGAATTTCTGATATGCTGTAAATGAGAAGACAGTCATGCGTTGATTAATAATGGGAATACATCCCAAGAAACTTATCAAGTGATGTCATCTTTGTGTAACCATCATAGAGAGTATTTACACAAACCTCGGTATTCCAGCCTACTGTCCATCTTGACTATGTGGCACAGCTGATTTTTCCTGACTGCAAACCTGTGCAGTATGTTACTTTATTGAATACTATGGGGGACTTTAACACAATAGCATCTTTGTATCTAAACGTGTCTAAAGGTACAGTAAATCTTTGCTATGAAAGATAAAGTATGCTATGCCTATGTAGGGCACTTACTATGAATGTGATCACAGGGGAGGTTGCTCAGCGTGAACAAATGCGGGAGAGATGAGTGAATGTGTGGTCTTAGGCCACTACTGAACAACTTCAGAATTTAAAGCTGCAATTCAACTGTTCTGCATTTATCAGTGGAAATTTTTCTTTCTTCATTAAAAAATTAATCTGAGCTGGTTATAACTTTTATAACTCAATAAACATTTAAATTTTTGACTAATTTTTAATGAGTTTCCATTTAAAGATGAAAATATTCAAATTCAAAAGTATTCTCCTTCTCTGAATCTTTATTCAATAACCCTTTTCTATGTATAAGATTCTCCACTTTTTATGTTTAAACTCTTCATTTAAAAACTGACACTCAAACACACCTAGCCTGGATCTATGTGGGGCCAGGATCATGAGTTTAACTTTGTTCCACCTCTACACATTGTCCCACTGGAAAGTATCAGGACAGCACAGTACAGGCAGCTGCCTCTCCTATGGTGAAAACATCTTCCTGTGGAATACCTCCCAAAGGACTTGCCAGGGCTCTTCTTATGGGCATGCTACTCTTTCTAGAAATATATTTATGCTTGCTTGCTTGGGTTTTACATTTTTCATGATAAATTTGCTTTTAAACAGATAAAACACCATTAGCATTCCCCTCTATTAATTAAAATTCTTCAGTTTTGGGGTTCATGTTTTCAAACTTTTAAAAAAAGGCAGTGATTAAGGTCAGCAAATGCTTTTGCTATATGATTCACTGATAATCTTTTAATGTTCTTTTTTTCTTCTCCTCTTTTTCAGCTATGCTTTCCTGTTGTATGTACTCCCATCAACTCCTCCTCAGTCAATAGTTCTGGCGAACTCCCTAACAGCTCCTCCCTCGAACCTACATTTACACCCAAATTATAATTGCTTGCTATCTCAACCACAGTTGTGTTGATATTTTTCAACTTCCTTGTGTTTGGCAAATTCCTTGAAACCATAAATTAACCTCTTGAGTGACTTCTTCTGAGATGTTGTTTATACTACTCGACGACCTGACTCCAAGGTCAAGTGATCTTAACAGTACACTCACAATTATTCTAGCCCCCCCCCCATGCATCAGTGTCTTCTTCAGTTGTAGGAGTAGCTTTGGTAAAGGCCCTCACCAACTAATAGGATTTAAAATCTGCTACAACTCCTTGATCCATTGATTATATCAAAGCGATGGTTTATACAAGAAAAAAACCCAGATTATTATTGAAATGGAGGATATGCTAGAGCATTATTATCAGACAGCAAAGGATTAAAAGATTTCTGAATTTTATGTAGTATTTTCCACATTTTGAAAGCATAACAATTCAGGAAGGCATCGAGGAGAAGATAATCATTCATGATTTCTTATTGCTCCTATACTACACTGGCAATGTATACTGATTCGCTTGAAGGCTACACAGTTCTCCCTGTGCCAGAACCAAATCATTTCAAGTGTCTTTGTGTCTGATATAAATTCCTAAGTAGCTTCTTCCACTTTGTTTCTGTCCTTCAAGATCTCAGCAGTGGTGGACTGGGATAAATCTGACTGGTAATCAATAACCATCACTGATTTTCTGTCTTCATGGCCTTTAATCACCTGTAGATTTGTTTCTAGGTCATTCAACATAGATTTTATATATATAGGATACATGATAAGCAAAACAACATAAGCTTATTTAAATGCAGGAGAAAATGACACAATCAACAGGTGTAGTAAATATGAGATATAGTTTACTGTTTTATAGCAAACTTTTTAAAAAGTAAAATTAAATTCTGAAACAAGGATAAAAGTATAGTACAGTAAATATGTAAGACAGTAACACATTTATTTTTGTCATTTCTTAGTATTATGTGCTATAAATAATTATATATACTATAATTTTCCACAGTGGTCAGCAAAGTGGGTTTGCTTTTATCACACAGCAAGACTCAAGCTTCATTATGATGTTATAATATCTATGATGTCACTAAATAATAGATACTTTTCAGGTATATATAATCTTACAGGTCAATAATTATATATGAACTCTGTCATTGACCGAAATGTCATTGTAAAATGAAATACTACTAAACCATAAAGAATGAAAAATTAGATTCATTCATAGGAAGATGGATACATATTGAGGATATACTCCTAAGTGAAATAAACAAGTCACACATGTGTAAATACTGAATACATTCTCTGATGTGAAAAACTATAATAGTACATAAGATCCTAATGAGGTAATTGACAATGCAAAATAGGAAGAAAAGGGCTAAAGGTGTAGGGAAAGTGGGAAGGACAGAGGAAAGGTAATAAGGGAAAAGAAAAAATATGAGAAAATGAAAAAATGGAGATAAAGTGTTTGTAAATGGGGAGAGAAGGAGGGGGTGAAGGGAGGGCAGGGACAAGGGGACAAAATGACAACCAAGACCTGTCATGTAAAGGTACAAGATCCCAATGATGAATATAACTGTACTGTATACCTAAAATGTATCAGCAAACTCAATGAGGAAAAAAAATTTTTCATTGTGTGGTGAATGGCTGTAATTACATTTGTAATTCAAGATATATGCCATCTCATACAAATTAAGTAGTATAAGAAGAAAGAGGGATAGGATAGAAATTTAAAACGTAACAATGAAGAAGAAGAATGTCATGTAAAGTTGTACCAGCAAATGACAAGAAGACATTTTTAAGATATTGGAAGACTGTTGTCTCTTATACAAGAAGACTTATGTAAGGGGGCTTATATAAGAAAACTCATTTGTGAAAATCCTAGCCCTCAAGCTGGTGGTGAGTATAGTGGGATCTTTTTGGAGACCTGGTGAATGACATTGATATCCCTATGGAGGAAGCTCCGAAAATTGTTTTGCCTTTTCTACAATGTGAACATACAGCAAGAACAAGCCATTTACCACACAGGAAATTATACCTCACTAGAAACTGAACTTTCAGGTGCTTTGATATTGGGTATTTAAACTATCTGAATTGTGAGAAATAAATTTATTTGTTTATAATTGTTGTAGTAGCCTAAGCTGACCAAGACAAACACATTGAAGGATTGTGTATAGAGATATCAATAACTGAGGAAAGTGTAATTTAGGAGGATGTGTGAAAAAAATCTAGGTAATAAACTAAAAAGAATTAATGATTGGGATCTAAATTTGCATATATTTCAGAAAATATTATAAAACTTGATACTGAGTGCAGTCTTTGATTCATATAAGTGCAATTTGAAACTTTCATTCTGTTCATAACTCAATTTTTAAAATATCACTTAAATCTGAAAGTTTACTTCTAAGGATTGCTGGTAGTCCGTATTTTTAGCATCATTTATATTTTAATGGTTTTTTTGGTAATTTTCTCTTTGACCATCAAGCTACTTAGTAAATATTGTATTATATAACTTTCAAATCTTTATAATTAATTTTTAAAATTTTTATTGAGTTTATCACACATTTAGGTATACTTTATGAACACATTCATCATTGTGAATTTGTACCTGTACGTGATATGCCCTTATTCTGTTTTTCCCATTCCTCTACTTTGCCTTCAAACTCTCCAATCCCCCTATATAAACAAACTTTGCTTTCAAATAAGACACACATGGATAAATACTGAATCTTTTCTCTGGTTTGAGAGCCTAAAGGTGTAAATGAGGACCAAATTGTATAATAGATATTGTGAAATAGGAAGGAAATGTTTAAAGGGAAAGGGTCACTGAGGATAGTTGTGGTAAGGGAAAGGAACAAAAGGGAAGAAAAAATTGAAAGTAAGAAGCAAAAATAGAAGCAAAACTTATCATTAATGTTTAATTAAATACTATATAATTAGTATAAATGTAGTGCATGGTTTTGACCTCATGAAATGCATTGAATATTAGTTTACAGTTCTGCATATATTTATCAGTATTTTATTCATATTTGTGAAGGCATATTCTGCTATTTGGTTCATTATTCTCAAGATATCTATGAGGTCAGCTTCCCTGGTGCTACTTTTTTTTTTTTTTTTTTGGCACTGGGGATCAAACTCGGGTCCCTGTGCTTGCAAAGTGGGCACTGGAACCACTGAGCTAAATCTCTGGCCCATCACTGCAGGAAGGAATTTCAGGACAAATCAGAGAGGCATGGGTTGGTGTCTGTTGTAATTGCTGCAGTGCACGCTCAGAGAGAGGCAGATCTAAATGGTATTTAGTGGTATCATTCTGGGTCTTCTTTTTTTTTTTTTTTTGGCACTGGGGATTGAACTCTGGTCCTTGGGCTTGTGAAGCAGGTGCTGGAACCATTGAGCTAAATCCCCAGCCCCTGGTGTTTCTTTTTGTTCTGTATTATTAAATGATTTGGTCTCTACTCTTTATTCACCAACTATTTTCATGAATTTCTATTTTTACATTTATTTCTGTCAATTTTTGCTTTTTGTGTATAGGAATTTTGTTATTATGCTTTACTGGTTTAGTGATATTACTAGAAAAATAATTATCATTGTCAGTATTCCTGTCATATGCCCTTAAATACTTATATCTATTCTAAATTTATAATTACTGCATTGTGGATATTGGAAGATATTAATGACTTGCCTAAAAGTAACATATATAAAATTACAAAAACACTTTTTAAAAGAATGAAAAATACAATACAAATAAAAGTTTATTTAAAGTCATCATTAGCTCTGTTAAAAGTTTAGTTGGGCACTTTATTTTTCTTTAATTTTCAATGTTAAACTTAGTGTTAGAAAATAAGGAAGGCTAAAATAGTCAAAAATTTAAGAAAACTACAAATAAACCACATTGAATGTTAAATGTAAAGAATTCAGAAATCAGCTAGAAAAACCCAGTAAATATGCATATGAAGACACACTAAAATTATATAATTATGTGATCACAACCCAAATTCCTAGAATTTGGCAGAAGATCTGGCTTTTAAAGTAAGCATTTATTCCAGAGCTGTGACACACAATAAAAACAACCTGCCAATATTTTGGAAGAAATCATATTGTGTTGATTTTTAAATCTGTGTCCAGATTTTTAAATAATCTTGCTTCTACACAAGGCAATAGACTAAAGCTACCAAGAAATCATCTACATTAAAAAACAAAGAGGTATATTACATATATGATGAGCTAATGCTTTTTTCTTTTAGATGTTGGTTTTCTTAAACTCGCTTTTAGATGTGAAATCTAAGTTTGAATGGTAAAGAGCTATTCATCATTTGTCTGGTAAAATACAACCCAACTGGACCTACTGGGTTAGAGATTATTTGAAATTAATAATTCAAGAAAGGCCTGAAGATATCAGTGGGTAGCTGTGGAGACTCACTATTAAATTACAATACAATGTAAGAATATGTGCAAATCATAAATGAACAGAGCTGTAGGAAATTTTCACAAAATAAAGACATTTGGGAAGCCAGTTCCCCAATTAATAAATGGAACAATATCAGCATCCAGTAACCTGTTAAAATCAGTGCTGCTTACACAAAATGCTTACATTTGTTGATTCCCATTTGCACAGTATTTTTTAATTTTATTAGTATGTATTTGCAGTACATGTAGTTTACAATCAAAATGGGGACTGGATACAAGTACATTCTTTTTTTTTTCTAAACTGTTCACCTCCTCTCCCTTTTTTCCCTCCTCCTCTTGCTCTCCTATCCTAATTTCCATTCTTGTTGATATCATTAATCTTAGATCACATTATGGCATATAATGTTTATGTTCATTGAGGTTATTAGGTCCTTCACTATACAAAATGATTTTTTTTTTTTTGCTGTAAAGAAGCTTTTTAGCCTGATATAATCTGATGTGTTGATTCTTGTTATTATTTTTGGCAAAATAAACTTTCTAAACTGTTGGTGGGGTGTCGAGGGCTTGGCTTAAAAAATTAGTGGTTAGAAGGTGCAATAGGCCTGCAGGGCAAAATCTTGTAGGGCCTGGAATCTGTGGTTAAAGACTAAGAACGGATCCGTGGGGCAAAAGCATAGTATGCATTGAACTGAAAGTCCCCCAAAGAGTAGGAGTTTAGATTAGGGAAAAAGGCTAGGTCTGGCTGCTCTCCTTTTCATTGTCTGATAAATTGCTTAAATCAACCTAAAAAATGTCATCTAACAGACTTCCTTTTTCCTTGACTCCCCAAGCTTTTTCTTCCTGTATGTCCTTGCAAGAAAAGCCGGAGTTATCAATTTGAGGCTGCTCCCTGAAAACACACTCACATTGAGTGCTCTTGTCAGGAGAGTTACTTAGAACTTTTTGCTGTTCAGTCCAAGTCTCATCTCCAAGCTATCTTTTCACCCTCCTTGCCACCACAGTTATATATGGTGCCACTTTCGAGGTACAACCATGAGGCAACTATACCTTTGACTTAGGAACTCAATTTGTTTGCAAGGGCTGGTTGTAACTCAAGTTGATTGCAAGTCAAGAGTATTTTTTCCATAAGAAACAATGAAAATACACATAATGTTATCTGAATCTCCCAATGCACCCCTTAATTAAACTTTTCATAATAAAAATGTTGTATAATGTGCATAATTTATCAGAAACACTAATATTTTTCCTAGTGCATCACCAAAAAGTTATAAAATGTGCCTATTCTACCATAATCAACAATTTCATACTATACTCACCATTCAAGTTGACATCTTTGCCTTGCAGGAAGGGAGGGTAAAATGGAAAATGATTATTGTTTGGAAGATGAATTTCCTTCCACAAGAACATCAGGAATCAGGCTGTCTGATGCCCTTTCTCTCCTTGGAAGACTCTGTAGCACACTAGGACCTGCTTCAGGCTCACCAGGTCTCAACTTTTTCAGAACTAAAATCTGGTCTAATGTTGTCTGTTTCTGTTTGTTTTTTTTTAAATTTAATACTGTACTCTAGTATGACACAGTAATATTGTCTTTAAGGAAGTGAATGCAATGATTGGCTTTTTCTCTGTCTGGGTGGGTCTTCTCTACAAATATTTATAGGTCTGTCAATTTTTTTTCAGGATTTCATTTATTTCAGAAGAACTTTGCTACAATGATTATTGATACTCTCTTCTCCATAGAAAGCTCCTCAGCTGCCATTCTCAGTTGCTCAACCAGAATTTGCTGAAATTCCTTTGTAGACAGTTCCTCTGCATGTTCTTCCACCACTTCTTCAATATCACCCTTGTCTACCTGCAAAACCTATGAACTCTGCTATAGTGACAGTGTCATCCACCATGAGGTCAATTGAAATGCCCAAGCTCCTCTACACAGCCTTCAGTCTCTCTCCTGAATAATTTTAGGCCATAACAGGAAGACAGAAAGCCTCCCTGATCCACTCAAGAAAAAGTAAGCTTGTTACTCAGGCTATTGTCTTACATCTCTACATGACCCCTAGCCTATTCTTCATGACCTTATGTTTTCTGAACAGTCTAGGGGTCTCAGAGTGATAAACCAAGAGAAGCTTCATCTTGGGGTTACCACTCACATTGGCACATAGCAGCTATCATTTGGGTTGTAATTCAAGACTTTGGTCATAAGTTAAAACTAAAAGTCTGGTCTTCATTGTACAGGCAATATGATGTGTTTATGAGATGATACCATGGGACATGAGGGTTCTGATGAAAACAGTGCTTACTACTGCTCTTCTCTAAATCATAGCTAATCAAAAAAGTTTTATAGTCTTTGTTGACTCAAGGGCAGATGTAACTACGTTTGCAAATAAAGACTGTCCTCCTGGCAGACACCTTCTTCTTTCATGAATATTTCAGGATTTGGTGGTTCTAAGACCCTGCATCAATCAAGTTCCTGTTAAGCTGCATCAGCCCAGAGAAACAAAGGACCACCCTGCATCCCTTTCTTCTTGACCAACTGGTCATCCTCTGGGGCAGAGATTGGATTTCCTAGTTGGATGTTTACATTAGCACTTCCACACCAAATTTATCATGACAGCCACTGCCATCCTCCCGCCACTCAAGCTTCAGTGGGTCACCGGACTTCCTGTTTGGGTGGAGAAGTAGCCTCTAATATGTGGGAAAACTTAAACAAGCCCTCCTACTGGTGGAAGAGAAAAGTTATGCTGACCATACTGAGCCCTTTTGTGGCCCGTGAACCACTCCTATTTTATGCATACTAGATAGATACATAGATAGATGGAGGCTGCTCTATGACGTCCATCAGATAAATTCTTCAATATCTGTAGGAGCCCTAAACTCCAAAATTCTTAATCCTGCTTTTATCCTTCAAATTTACTATCTTATAATTTTAGAGTTTAAAGATTGTTTCTTTACTATCTCAAGCAATACAAAAGAGAAATTTGCCTTTTCGTTTTCTCTTCCCAGCAGTAATTATGGGGTCCTATTACACAGAAAAACCCTTTCATATTCTGATGCCCTTATCTATCATTACATGGCTGATATTCTGCTTACTTTCCCCGATTCAATCATTCTCAACTCAACACTCACTTCATTTCTCATACTGGGTTGTTGGCTTGCAAATTGCTCCCCCAGAATTCCAAAATCAATAATAGCCCAGGAATATTTAGGTTATACCATTAGACACACAAAGCAAAGAAACAAACAAACAAAACCTATCCAACCCCAGTGTTTATCTACTAATAGTCTCTCTAAACTTGCTCTAAATAAGTTACAACTTCAGGGACACCTTAACTGGCTTCAGCCATCAATGGGAATCCCCACTTATGGTTCACAAAATTTTTTTGACATTTTTGAGGAGGTCTTGACCTCCTTTCACCTTGAACCCTTTCCTCTCAAGCAAAGACAGAGTTAACAGAAGGCTGGTTATGTACGAGGCTAGGCACCTCACTCAGGTAGACTTATAGAGACCTATAGATCTCATTATCCTCAATATGCCACATAGCCCAGTGGGTCTCATTTCCTTCCCGCTGTGCAAGTTGTGGAATGGATTTTTCAACCTCACCATCCTAAAAAGAAACTGTACTCAGTTGAAACAGAGAATCGTTTTAATAGAACAAAGATGTCACCCATTGTCAAATTCTCACAGGTAGAGGTCCTGACATGCTTAATGTAGGCCTTACAAAGACAAACTTCCAAGCCACTATTATACATTCTGAATCCATACAGATTGCCATGGCTGTCTTCATGTGAACACTTGAATTTTCCCTTACTCTGGATAGAGTTATCCATGGCCTACAACTATTACCCTTCATTGTCCTCAATCCTCTCTCCTACTTCCACTCCCCAGGCCTTTACTGTGTCTCTGGATGGATCTGGAAAATCTGGAAAGTGTGTTTTCACAAGAAAGGCAGACAATTCTTGTAAACATTTTTTAAAATTATTCAACATTTCCCTACTCAGAAAGTGGAGCTTGTTACTGCCATAGCCGTACTACATTTGTCCAATCAACCTTTCAGTACTGCTGTTGATTTTGCCTTTGTCCTGGGGACTCTTCCAGTTACTAAAACTGCCTTTATTAATAATGGAAATGATAAGTCCTCTTTCATATTTTGAGACATCTGCAAAAACTTCTCAGGCAGTGCCCTTCAGCTTTTTATGTCACACACATATTCTCTCAGTCTAGTCCTCCTGACCCTTGTGTGGAGGGAAATGTTCATGCAGATGCTTTCATTTTGCTTTCTACTTCTCAGGATGAAGCCATCACTTTTCATCACTTTCCACAAGGAACGAAGGCTCTTATTTGTTCCTTTCACATTAAACACAAACAAACTAGAGAAATCATTTGCACATGTCCAGACTGTCAGAAACAACTAAAATCTATTCCTCAGGCAGAAGTCAATCCTCATGGTTCAAAAGAGAATAAAATTTGGCTAATTGATAAGACATTATGAATGCTTTGGCAAACTTGCATAT
>NW_022900938.1:38060482-38075484 GCF_012274545.1 Fukomys damarensis | reverse complement strand
ATGTCTCTGTTATCCATGTTCCAGCTACATATATGCCTCTTTACAATCCAGTGAAACTACAAAACATATTTAAACATATTTAAAGATCACTGCCTGTACTTCTGGTTCTCTTTGAGCTTCTAATTCTGGAGTGTTAAACATGTTACTGGCATACTTTACAGTCCCATAGGACAAAGTTATTGTGGAATAGACCAATGGGCTTCTCAAAATTTTATTTTTAAAACAACAAAAACAGTAGAATATGGTAAAGAAACTTCTGCAACAGGAACAATTATATAAAGTACTCTTTGCTTTAAATTTATAAAATTCCAATTCAGATATCTTCATGGTGGTAAAACACTTTTCTTCCACAAAGAAAGGACTGAGACCATTGGTTCTTTTTTTTTTTTTAATTGAATTTATTGGTACATTCTAGGTATACAGTACAGTTACATTCATTACTGGGACCTTGTACCTTTACACCCTCCCCCCTTTCAAACACTTTAATTCCATTTTTACATTTTCTCATATTTTTTTCCTTTTCCCTTATTCCCCTTTCCCTATCCTTCTCACTGTCCTTACACCTTTGGTCCTTTCGTCCTATTTCACGTTGCAAATTGTCCTGTTAGGATCTTGAGTACTATTTTAGTTTTTCATACCAGAGAAACTATTCGGTGTTTGCATATGTGTGACTTATTTCTTTTATTGGGTCCACAATGGTTTGGCCCCATGAAATTGCTCAGGTGAGGGAGGGTGTACACATCTGCTGTGTCACCCACAGGCCTTATTAACTTCTGTGAAGACTTTATGTTCTTGCTATGTAGCACCAGGCAGAAAGAAATCCTCTTCTGAGCTCCCGAAGCTGGCAATAAAACCTCCACCAGATATTAAGAAATTTACAAATTAAGCCAAGCAAACTCTACAAATCGCAGGTTGGATGGCTTGGAGAGCACAGCAAGCTCTATGGACACCAAGTCAACTTAGTTGTGATGCAGAATATCACTCTGTGTGCATTACATCCATTCCATTTGACAGCTCAGATTCCTTGGGTGAGGTCAAACACATGGTGATTTTCACGTGGATATCATAGGAGATATTACCATTTTCCAGGACTAATTGAGGGCCCTTCTCTCAAACTTCAGATAGAACTTCCCAGTATCACTTTAGACAAACTTAATGACAATGTCTACTAGCTTAACCCCAAACACTAGTTCTCTAGTCTCAATTTTCATATCTGAACATTATTTCTGTAGGATAATATTTTATTGTGTTTTCTCGCAGACTTAAAATACCTATAAAAGGTGTTTTAATGAATATTTTCTTCCAAGGACATGATCTTCTTGTATCAAGCCCAATACCTGTCTATACTATATTCTTCTTCTCTTCCCCAATCCCTAGATCTTTAAACAAAAAAGGGGAATATATGGAGGGGTTGGTCAGAAGAAGAAATGTTAAAATTATAAAGTGACCTATGGGGCAAATGCATGTAGGTACTGGTGAATGATTAAAGATTAAGGAAGGACCTATGGGGCTTAAGCATGTAGGCTCTGAGTTGAAAGTCCTGAAAACAGCAGGAATTCATATTAGGAAAACATGCTAGGTTTGGCCATTGTCTTTTCTGCTGTCTAATAAAAATGTCTTGTAATGCACTTTCTTTTCCCTTGACACCCAAGCTTTTTTTTTTTTTTTTTTTTTTCATGTATTCCCTTGCTATAAAAGCCAAAGAGTTCTCAGTTCAGGGCTGCTTACTGGAGACACCCTTATACTATGTGCTCCTGTAGGGGCAGTTTTTCTTGGTCTTTTGGTGTTTGGACCAAGTCTCATCTCTAGGTACATTTTTCATTCTCCGTGCTGTCATTTGCACACTGTGACAATGGGGATGTAGTTTGGTACAGCTAATGTGGAAATCACCACGGAAGTTCCCAAGCCAACAAAAAAATAACTATCACTTTATATATCTTAAATATATATCCAATGGAATTAAAGTAAGCATACTATCAGAATACTTGTGTACCTATGTCTATTGCCGCATAATTCACAGTAACTAAGATACAAAACCAGTTTAGATTATATACTACATTAACTGATAATGAAAATTTCCATGGAATATTATTCATCCATTAAGAAGAATAAAACTATGTTATTTGTAGAGAAATATATACAAGTGGGGCTCATAATAATAACTGAAATAAATGTCTCATGTTTATCCTTATATGTGGACTTTGAAAAATTGACATGAAAATAGAAGACTATTATTAACCAAGAGAAAGAGAATAAAGGTAGGGGGAATTGTGTAAGGGAGGGTATTAAGGGGTGATATAATAAAATCATATTCCATTGAAATGCTATATTGGAACACTATATTATGTAAAATTGTTGGCACTCATAAAAATATATATTTTTAAAAAATTTTGTTTTTAAGACCAGAACTTTTAGGAAGTGATAGTTTATAATTTTTTCCTCTGTACTTCTAGTCTCTGTTCTGTGCCATGACATGCTCATTGTTTCCTTTATATATTTAAATGTGATTTTTTTTCACTCTTTCAACAAATTTTTAAAAAGCTTAATTCATGTCTTTGTCTCGTAAGACTAACATATGGACTTCCTCAGGTATATTTTGAATTGAATGAATTGATTCCTCAGGTATATTTTTTTCCTAATAACATTTTTATTAAAAGCTATATTTTGAGGGAATTCTAAATATCAGATGCTCCTGCCTCCTCGAGGTTTGTGTTTGATACCTTAGTTTACTTATATTTCTGGTGATGGCTTTATTCTTTCTTATTTGTGGCTATGGAAGCCATTACTCAACTAACTTAATAGTCAATAATTGTAACTTTCCTTTAATTCCTGGAAGCAATATGTTTCCAGTCTTTGTTAAAAGATGTGTTTGCATTATGAGGCTTCCCTTCCGACCTTAGACAGGCAGTTTAACTTCTTCTTCAACCTTCTCTTTGTGCTCATACTGAGGTTCAGGTCAGTTAGAGGTGGGAGCACAGCACGTGCATAAAGGTCTAGGAATATGATATGTGCATGTGACCTTTTATATTTCCAGGAATGTGTCGCATCTTTTGAAGCCCTGTATGGACTTCCTGCTTACCAGGGTTTTTTTTTTTTCTCTTAAATTCTTTTATTGTTACATTTTAAGTATACAATGTATTTACATTCATCATTGAGAACTAGTACCTTTGCATGACCACCAGTTTTTTTTTAAGTTTTGGTTACCTATTATTTCCCTACATATTACTCATCGCTTCCTTCACCATGATAGTAAATAATTGTCGCTGTTCCTACTATCAAACTTTGAATCAGTACAAATAAAGACGAGACTAGTGAGGGAAATCTTCCAGAAAACTACCAGATATATCACATAATGACAGTTGGTTTGGATTAGAGCTTGGAGGGAGCTCCAATCTTATTCTTCTCCTTCCATCAGTTGTCAGATTTTGACTAAAACCATAGGCTTTCGGATTCTCTAGGTACTTTGGAGATAGAGTAGGGATGGGTATAAGCCAAGTCAAGATGTCACAAAGATTACATCTCTTACTGTGACTCTGCCATTTTTCTTGAATAGATGCACTTTGAAATTGTTATAAGCCTTTGGTTCTTTTACAGAGTTTTACAAAAGCTTGTTTTGACCAATGTTCTCCTTGATTTTTATGGAATAGAAAGTTTTCAGAGCTTCTTATCCTGGCAATCATTCATATGCCTGGTTCCTACTACTTCTAACTCTAATGTGTGTATCTAATCTATGCATACTTAACTATAGATATTTACATATACTATCTAGTTATTAATAATTCATGAAGAATCGGGGCTGTAGACCCCTACAGAAAAGGAGAGAAGCAGCAAATCATAATCTCTAAAAACATTAAGTTTTATGAGCATTTGTAATAACGGAGTTGGATAGTTAAGAGTTTAGCCAATGTTAAATAACTATAATCGTGGTTGATCTTTCATGTTACTATCTGTGATTTATCACATAACAATAGCTTTAGAGTTATTCTTGTATTATAGCATAGTACTATGTTTTTATAGTGTAAAAAATAATGAAAAAAAGGAAAAGTCATTTGAAACTAAGATATTTGCCTTTCTAAATTATCTAGAGAGTGAAGATAGGGGTGACTTAGCATGAGTAAATTTTAAAGTTTTATTTATGAATTCATAAGAAATATTTTTCTGTTGTGAATGAACTTCCTTTTCTCCTCTTTAAAACAATTCATTTAGTCTATTTTTGAATGCAGTAATATGCAACCTAGCAACTATATAAATGGAGTGTACTGATGAAAATATGTTGTGTTAAGTTCTGATACTCATCAATACTTGCTCCCAAAGTTACATTTTTTTTGTGAAAACTAGTACATAAAAATGTCTCTTACATAGTCATTTTCTGGCTCAACAGTCACACAAGCATCTCCAAGTTAGAGATGTGTAGTGACTTCTGAGACTCTCCTATATGAGTGTATTGCACTTTTCCTGTTTTCTAAAATTAAAGTTGTGAAGGAGCTCCTTTATGTAATTGTCAACATATTCAAAAGTCTGAGTTGTCTGTTTTTCACTCATTTCCCTTCATTCATGTTTGTATTATTCAGTGAGATGCCTTCTAATTTTATAATCAGCACTATCAATCTGGTATGTTGCCTTGCTAAAAAATACAAACTGTGTAAAAAACCTCATTTAGAACAAATATAAAATATGTCTTTGTTGACTATATTGCGTGATACCTTTCTCCTGTCCTCTCACTCTTTCCCCTCCTTTATTTTCCCCATGTTTTCTCCCTACCCTCTGTGTATTACCATTCTTTCCCATTTTCACTGTTTCCTTAGAATATCAACCAGCCTATCTGAGAGATTGTTTTTGTTTTCTCTGTCTTATTATCACACAGTGCTAAAACAAGGCACAAACCAAGAATGACTGTGGAACTTCAGAAGCTGGTCTTCAGAGTATTTCTCCCCTGGTCTCACATTGAAAATGACTGAGGGGAGCAGGTCATTTTCTCTTCTCTATCCACTTTAAATCTTGGTCAACCTTAAAGGCCCACAGAGCTTAAGTTAAAACCTCCAAATCTCCATCCAATTAATATTTCTGTGAAGCAGCTTTGTCAGGTGCCCCGAAGTCCCTTTATGATGATCTTGGAATTATCTAGAAATCCAAAAGATTCTGATGCTGTGGTTTTTCAGGAAATGATGAAAAGTGTCTATGCTTACTGACATGTGTATACGAAAGAAGAGAGGGTTAGTCACTTTGAGGCAGAGCAAAGGATGAGATTATCTGAACTCTGCTCCTCTCCAGTGGCTACAGGGGCAGTTGTTCTCAACAGGGCTCACAAAATAGATTACAGAATAAGAGCACAGCTTTGAAAATTATTGCAAAGGTCCATACAAATCCCACAGTGAACCATGTGACTGAATCACTCTTACTTCAGTATTCAGGAAAGAAGATGCTGCTAATTTTTCAGAGAGAAATGAAACACATCTTAACTATATTTAGATAGCACAAAGACTTAAATACTTCATGGCATATGCATATGAGTTATTACTACTTTATTTGCTATTATTGTTTTATGTGTTAAAATTGTAATATTCCTTTTTTTCTAAACATCATTCAAAATGTGAAGAGGTAGATCAAAACATTTACTCAGCCTAATAAAATCAATCTAGATTTTGGCAATATTTTATTCCATGTAATTATAATTTAATTTTGAAATTGAATTTATGTGTAATAGAGGAAATTATCTTGTTATTGTATAGTAAAGGAAAGAAGGTAGCAAAGTAAAGACCATAGTAAACAACTCTTCTATGCCTGCCTTGACCTAACACAGTCATTCTACTCTTGTCTAGTCATCAACTCCCCTCTTTATGCAGGTAAATGTTTGTTTCTTATTCATATTTATATAATAAAGTAATACATTTATGTCTTCAGTATTACTTATAAAACTTTTATTATATTAGAATGGTATTATATCTAAGATAATATTGAATAATCAAAGAAAGAAAAGGATATCCTATGCTTTGCCTGATATAATCACATTATATTGAGTTGAGTTTGTTGCAACAGCATTCAATGTTGTTATTATTGTTATTTAGTAGTTCTTAATATATTGTAATAATGTTCTTCCATAGTACTTGGATTATTTTAGGACTTACTAGTGAATTTTATAATATTCCTTTTAAGTGTTTATTGAATTTTTTCCACTTTATATGTCATGATTATGAATTATAATCATATTTCCCCTAGACCGAACCAATCCAACAGGTAAAGCACACTGATGCTAATTGAGAGCTTACAAACACCAGTTGCATAAGGAAGTAAAGAAGGTGAACTGGATAGACATTTGAGCTGCTTCCAAGTTTTAGCTATCATGAATTGTACTGAGCATATATTATTGTGATATGATTCTTTTAATTCTTTTGGAAGATACCCAGCAGGGGAATAGCTAGGTAAAACGGTACATCCAGTCCTAGTTCTTTGAGGTATCTCCATATTGATTTCCATAGAGGTTGCAACAGTCGACACTCCCACCAGCAGTGGAGCAGTGTTCCTCTTTCTTCAAAGCCCCATCAGCATTTGTTATTGGTTGATTTCATGATAGCAGCCACTCTTTTTGGAGTGAGGTGGAATCTAAGTGTTGTTTTTATTAGCATGTCTCAAATGGCCAGTGATGATGAACATTTTTTCATGTTTATTTGCTATTTCTACTTCTTTGTCTGAGAAAAGTCTGCTCATTTCAGATGCCCATTTTTGGATTGGGTTTTTCAATTTGGGAGGTCTGATTTTTTTTAAGTTCTTTTTATATTCTAGATAGTATACCTTTGTCTGAAGAATAGCTGGTGAAAAGTTTCTCCCGCATTGTGTGTTGTCTCTTCACACTATCAGTGGTTTCTCTTGCTGTGCAGAAGATTTTTAAAATGAAAAGATCCCACTTGTTGATTGTTTGTGCTAGTTCATGGACAACTGAGGTTTTGTTCATAAAATCTTTTCCTACACCAATGTCTTCCAGAGTTCTACCTAACCTCTCTTCCAGCCTGTGTAGTGTTTCTGTTTTAATATTTAGCTCTTTAATACATTTTGATTTTAGTTTAGTGCATGGTGAGAGGTACAGGCCTAGTTCACCTCTTTGGCAAGTTGAAACCCAGTTTCTCCAGCACTATTTATTAAAGAGGCTGTCTTTTCTCCAGTGAGGGTGTTTGGCTCTTTTGTCAAAGAAGAAGTGGCTGAGTGTGTCTGGAGTTGTTTCTGCATCTTCTAATCTGTTGCAGTGGTCCTCAGGTTTGTTTCTTTGCCAGTACTGTGCAGTTTTTATCACAGTAGCTCTGTATTATAGTTTCACGTTGGGGATTGTGTCATCCCTGAACTTGTCAGTACTGCCTAGAATTGCTTTTGCTATTCTAGGTCTCTTCTTGTTCCAAATGAATTTTTGGATTGTTTTCTCAAGATCTGTGGAATTCTAAAAGACATTTAGAGAGGAGAACTATTGCCATTACTCTTTAAAGCCTTTATTGAAATTGAAAGGAAGCAACACTTTCAAATTCATTCCTGGAAGCAAATGTTACTTTGATTCTCAAACCAGGGAAATACCCAACTAAAAAAAGAGAGCTATAGGCCAATCTCACTAATGAACATAGATGCAAAAATCCTCAATAAGATACTGGCAAACAGAATACAGAGGGTCATGAAGAAGATCATACACCCTGACCAAGTTGAATTTATCCCAGTGTTGCAAGGACAGTTTAACATTCATAAATCAATAAATGCAATAGACTATATTAATAGTGCCAAGGACAAAAATCATATGTTCATCTGAATAGATGCAGAAAAAGCATTCAACAAAAGCCAATATCCACTCATGATTTTAAAATCACTGAAAATTGGAATACATGGTGTTTATCTCAACCTGAAAAAGGCTGCTATGAAAACCAACAGTCAACATCATATTAAATTGTCAAAAACTGAAAACCTTCATGCTAAAATCAGGAACAAGACAAGGATGTCCACTATCAGCACTCTTGTTCAGTATAGTTCTGGAAAAATTAGCCATAGCAATTACACAAGAAAAGACATAAAAGTAATAAAAATGGGAAATGAAGAAGTTAATCAGCCATTATTTGCTGATATGATAATTTACATAAAAGACACAAAAAAACTCTGCCAAAGACTTCTAGACTTAATCAACAGATTAGTAAATAAATTAACAAATAAATTAATGGTGTTGGAAAAAACTGAATTTCAACCTGCCCAATATTAAAACTAGACCTCTATCTTTCACCATTCACTAAACTAAAATTGAAGTGGATTAAAGATCTAAATATTAAGACAGAAACATTAAACTTTCTGAAAGATAAGTTAGGTAGAACTCTTGAAGGCACTGTTATAAGAAAAGACTTTATAAACAAAACTTCAGTACCACAGGAACTAAGACAAAGAATCAACAGCTGGGATCTCATCTTATTAAAAAGTTTCTGCACTCCAAGAGAAACTACCAGCAGTGTTAAAAGTCAACCTACAATGTGAGAAAAAACTTTTGTCAGCTGTTCCTCAAAGGACTAGGCTCTAGAATATATAAAGACCTTAAAAAATTAGACTCCTCAAATATAAAGATCCACTTTAGAAAATTGACATCTGAAATGAACAGATATTTTTCAGATAAAGAATTAAAAGCAGAAAATAAACATGAAAAAAATACATCACTGGTCATTTGAGAGATGCAGATGAAAACAACACTGATATTTCACCTCACCCCACAAAGAATAGCTGCTATCAAGAAATCAACCAAAAATTTCACACTGGGAAGGTTGTAGGGGGAAAAGGAACCCTTCTTGATTATTGGTGGGAGTGCAGACTGGAGTAACCTCTGTGGAAATCAATATGGAGATACCTCAAAAAACTAGGATGAAAGGTCCCTTTTGACCCAGCTATTCTTCTGCTGGGTATCTTCCCAAAAGAATTAAAAGAATCATACTACAGTGACAAATGTGCAACCAGAGCTATAGTGGCACAGTTTGTAAATAGCTAAAGTTTGGAAACAGCAAATTTCCCCATCACCCGGAGACTGGATAAGGAGAATTTTTTAATTTAGTTTTTTTAAAATATAAAATGGAGTACTTATTAGCTATAAAGAATGAGAAACTAGAGACATCTGTAGATAAATGGATGCATATTGAGGCCATATTCTTAAATGAAATAAATATGACACACATGTGTAAATAACTAATTTTCTCTGGTGTGAGAAACTGAAAGTGTAAATAAGGATCATAATGTACAATTGATAACGTGAAATAGGAAGGAAAGGTCTATATGGTGTAAGGAAGTGGGGGATAGGGGAAAGGAAAGAAGGGAAAGGGGAAAATATGAGCGAAGGAAAAAATGGGAAAAACTCTTGTAAATAGGGAGGCATGCAGTGGCTGAAGGGAGGGCAGGGGAATGGGGAAAAAATAAGAACCAAGATACATTGTGTAAAGTTACAAGTTCCCAGTGATTGATATAGCTGTATAACTAGAATGTACCAATAAACTTAATGAAAAAAATAAGATCCTCTCTAATTTGAATAAATAGTAAGACTGCAAAGGAAGGGGAATCTTTGTGTATGACCAAAAGAAAAGAGTCCCTAAAAACTTTAAACTTGTATATGAGACTCTGCAAAAGTACTAGAAGTGGTCACAGGGCACAGAAAATGTAGAACCAACTTTTCATTTCATGTTGCTAGTACATAATGTTCAAAAGATTAATATGATTTTGTCACTTCAGATTCTAGGTCTTTTCTTAGTAGAGTTAAGGACACTATCAACTATATCTTAAAGCACATAAACTGGGAACACATGGAACACAGTAAAGCAGAGAAAACATTTCAATTGTTAAAGTGAAAGTAAGAAAGTATTAAATCTTAGTTTGTGCTCTAAAACTAAAATAAGGCTAAGGAAAAAATCAGACTTCATCAATCAGTGATTTCCAAATAATCTTTTGACTAAGAAAACTAGCCCCCAAAATTCAAATAAAAACCTCTTTTTATATTGTTATCCATAAGTTTCTTAGTCAGAATTACTCATATTGTATAATAATGTGTCAATTGCTCCAGCTCAAAATGTCAGGTTACACAGGAAAAAGTATCAAAAAGGTTATGGCATAGAAGTATAATGCAAATGTTTTTCTTACACAGAAAATAAATCTTCAAACTATGTTCATGATTCTGTGTACTTCTTTATGTATAGAGAAAGACTCATTTATCTTTCTTATATTGTTATCATTATTTTATTTTATTTATTTATTTATTTTGGTACTGGGGATCGAACTCAGGCCCTTGCACTTGCAAGGCAGGCGACAGAACAGCTGAACTAAATCCCCAGCCCTATCATTGTTATTTTTAAAATACATTCTTATATTGGGTCAGCATTATGTAGCATTGATTTCACAATTATATTTTCTATTCATAGACGGGAATAAACTCTGATGTAATTTAACATTCTCAATATTTATTTATGAAAGATAAAAGGAAATCAATCAATAAACAGACTTTTAATTTTTCCTCTGGTTTTCCATCTGCTCTGTTAGACTCTTTTTTAAAAAAAAAAATAGAACATGTATTTGAAAAAAAATGCATCATTTATTCTTTACCCTTTTACCTATAATTATTATTCTTGCTGAATATTTTTAAGGTCAAAATCAATGATAAAATACAATTGAATTATATTCAATTTTGCTTTAAAAGACATAATTACCAAAAAGCAAAATTTAGTGATGAAATATGAAAACAAACTTATATATTAAGTATGGGTTAGCAGATAAGAACAAACTATGTATTTTAATATTTTTCTGATTAAAATCATTTTATATGAATGTGAAAAAACTTTATTAAAGCTTTATATTATTCATGAGTTTTCTTTTAAAACTAACAAATATGCTCTAATATATTAAAAGTAATGTGTCAATATTAGATTACTGTCTACTACATTTTACCTCAATCTCCAATTTTCATAGTAATAAACATAAAATATTATCAAGATTTCCTTTTGAGATTACTCTATAGAATTAGTTGTCTTCCATAAATCAGAGCTGCACATTGAACCTGGGACCTTATACATACTAGTCAGGTGTGATACCTCTCAACTATGCTCCTAGTCCCTTAATTTTTATTCCTTAATCAAATCGAGTGCTTTTAACTGCATAAAGTTTTGGTACTTTTCCATATGCAAGCTCACTTTTGTAATCATAAAACTCTTGCCTGGATTTTCAGTTCATGGTATTGCCCGTCTCTCCTACCTCCAGTAAATTCTCCATATTTATGATACATTTATGTTATTAAAATAAGAACTTGGCCAGGTGTTCTGTCATATACCTGTAATCCTTGTGCTCTGGGAGGCTGAGGCAAGAAAATCAAAAGTTTGAGAGTAAACCTGGTAATTTACCAATTTAGAGAGATTCCTTCTCCAAACATGTGTAGAAACAAAAATGAAGAATGACAATGTAGTTCAGTGCAAAGGTGCTGGTTTCATTTCCAAATATAGCCAAAAAAATTAAAGGAAGGAAGGAAAAGAGAGAGAGAGAGAGAGAGAGAGAGAGAGAGGAAAGCAAGAAAGAGAAAGAAAAGAACAGAGAATCTGAGATTATTACTATACATTTAATATTTTATATTTATTATCCATTTATTTTTCTAAAATAATTTAGTAATGTCTCTCTACAAATTACTTAACATGAACATCTAAGTGGAAATGTTTATTGAATTTTGTCATTTATGGAAATGACTGCAAGTTATGAAAATCTTGGAAATCCATAATTCCTAAAAGTAAAAATGCTAATAGTTAATATATCCTTGGATATAAAAATGTCAAATACTTTACATATATAGTATATACATATATACAAGATGTAGATATAGATAAGCACATATGATAACTATTATCCTTTGCGAATTTGAATTTTTGGCTAAGCAAAATCAATAGCTAATTTTGATTAATAAGTCCAGCTAACCCAAATGGTATATAAATATATATATATAATTGTTCAATGTCTCTGGCCATTACAGAAATGCAAATTTAAACAACACTAAGATTCTGTCTCACTCTGAAAAGAATGGCAATCATTAAGAAATCAAACAATAACAAATGCTAATGTTCCTGTGGTGATAAAGAAAGCCTCCTCCATTGTTGATGGGTGTGTAAACTAGTATAACCATCATTGAAGTCAGTATGGTGATTTCTTGAAGAACTGAAATTAGAAATTCCATATGGCCCATCAATTTCCCTTCTACTTATCTTCCCCTAAAGAGCTGGAGCTATTGTACTATACCAATATGCATACTAATGTTTATAGTAATAGCTTATTTGTAATAGCTAAATACTGGAAGCAATCTGTAAGCAACAGCAGTCAATTTGATAAAGAAAATGTGGTATCTCTACATTATGGAATACTATCCAGCTATAAAGAATGACAAATTTGAAACATTTGTAGCAAAATAGATGTACTTGGAAAATATAATCTGGAGTGAAATAAATCAGGCACACAAGCTTAAATACTGTATGGTATCTTTTGTTTGAGAGAGGCAAAGTTACAAACAGAGAGAATAATAAAGAATGAATAGAAGGGACAAGTAGATGAATCTCTTGCAATTTACCTTTTTCTAGTGGCTACAGATGCTGAACATTTTTCAATACATTTATTGACCATTTGCATTTGTTTTGAGAAGATTATGTTTAGTTCGTTTGTCAATTAAAAGATTACAATATTTGATTTTTTAATTTTTTAGTTCTTTATGCATTCTAGATATTAATCCTGTATTGGAAGAGTAATTGGCAGAAATTTTCACCTATTTTTAGGCTTCTCTTTACTTTGGTAATTACTTTATTTGCAGCGCAGAAGGTTGTTAAGCTGATGTAGCCCAATTTTTTAATTCTTGTTATTATTTCAAGTGTTCCTGGAGTCCTACTCAGAAAGTCTTTGCCTGTGCCTTCGAATTTCAGTGTTTGCCCTCTTTTCTTCTAGCTATTTCAAAGTTTCAGGTCTTATACCTATATCTTTTATCTATTTTTGAATTGGTTTTAGATTGGTCCCTAAACAGATAGGGATCTAACTTCAGTCTTCTACATACAGATATTCAGTTTCCCCACCACAGTTAGTTAAGGAGGCTCAGAATGTTTCTGAAACCTTTGTCGAGAATCAGATAGCTATAGCTGTGTAAGTTTGTTTCTGTGTACTCTTGTCTATTGTCTCAGTCTATGTATGTGTTTTTATGCCAGTACCTTACTGCCTTTGTTACTACAGCCTTGTAGTATAATTCAGAACTGAATATTGTGATTTGTGATGAATCCAACCTTACGATTTTTTCTCCAGATTGTTTTTTCATTTATTTTATTTTTCCATATGAAATTAAGCATTATTTTACTTTTTTGGGGGGTGTACTGGGGATCAATCTCAGGATCTTAGGCTCAGAGGCAATTGCAGTGCTAGTGAACTAGATCTCCTGCTCTAATTTACTTCATTTTAAGAAGAGTATCACTGGAATTTTGAATTTTGATAAGGATTTCATTTAATGTGTTGGTCACTTTTCAAAATAAAACCATTTTTTAACAATATTAATTCTCAGATCCAAAAGAATGAAAGATATTTCAACTACTGGTGTCTTTTTAAATGTCTTTCTTCAGCATTCTGTAGTTTTTACTATACAGATTTTTCACCTCCTTAGCTTGTGGTTTCTTCAGAACTTTTATCATGAATGGATATCAAATTTTCTCAAAAGGTTTTCTGCATCAGTTGAGATAATCATGATTTTTATTTTTGATTGTATTCGTGTGATGTATTAAATTTACTGATCTGTGTTAACCCAACTTTGCATGCCTACATTGAAACCAACTTGATCATGGTGTATGATCTTTTCAATGGATTGTGGAATTCTCTTTGCAATAATTATATTAAAACCTTTGGATCTATGTTGATAGAGGGTCTTTTTCTGTAGATTTTTCAATGTTGTTGTTTTGTGCTGGCCTTGCTTTGGTATTAGAAAACAACAGTAATTGAAAATAAATTTACCATAGGAGGTGCGATAGAGTTGATCTAGCAACAGTAAGAATTGGTTAATAGGCCAGATGAAATGATCCAGTCTGGGAAAATCGAAGAAAAAAATTAAATTAAATTAAGAAAAATGAACTGAGCTACAGAGGCATGTGGGAAACCTTCAAGCATATCTATGTATCCACAATGAAAATTATAGAATAATAGAGAAAGAAATGAAGAAATATTTAAAGGAAATAATGGAGGAATACTTTCAAATTTCAAAATAAATATCAATCTTAATGTATAAGAATAGAAGTAAAAAACTCAGTGATAACTGCATCAAGACTCATAACCAAAATATTTGAACACTAAGACAATGAATCTCAAGGGCAGCAAAACAGAAGCAATTCATTCTGTGCAAAGTAACCTTAATATGAATACTGCCTCTTTTCTTATTAGAAATCATGAAGCTGAGAAGAAAAATTTTTGAAGAACTCAAACTAAAAGAAATGTTAAATCAGTAATATTATATTTGACTAAACTGATCTTCAAAAATTAATATGAAATTAAAACATTCAGAGATAAATAAATTCTGAAGAAGTGTATCACATGTTGATCTTTCCCAAAGGGAATAACAAAGGGAATTCTTCTGGATTAAATGAAAGTAAAACAATTTAAAGCAGCATGAAGAAATAAAGACCACTGATAATGGTAGTCTCATAGGTAAATATTAAATATTAATATAATTTTTAACATTGTATATAGCAAGAATAATGTAGTATCTGCAGACATACAATCTACAATTTATAACTTGTAGGTTAAAAAAAGCACAAATTTGGGGAGAACTAAATAGCAACAAATATTGTATAGACAATTTTAATAAAGCTGATATTTATACAAATCAAGACAGGTGTACTAACTCCAACAGGACTAATAAGAATACAACTGACAGGAGCGGGGGATTTAGTTCAGTGGTTCTGCTGCCTGCCTGCAAGCACTAGGTGCTGAGTTCAGTCCCCTGTACCAAAAAAGAAAAAAAAAAA